>NC_133902.1:55724017-56009017 GCF_964199755.1 Larus michahellis
AGTGTTACAGTATTTAAAAATGGCTGCTGTAGAGAATAGTACTTACAGTATCAGATATATGCCCCGATTTCTCAAAAGGCAAACATTAAAATCCAGACAAAAGAAAAGAAATGGAAATTACAACTCTGTAAATAAAGGGCAACTTTGTCAATAACAAAAATAAATCTTGCTGTAAGAATGAATGAATTGTGAAAAAGCAGACACTGAAGTTACCTTATTATGTTAATAGTTGACAGAGTTGAGTCATTTTTAATCCATTACCATTTTTTTTTTTTAAATTAAATAGTTAGTGATGAACTCTGTTGCCAGTTGCGTCCCTGCCCCTGTACTCCTTCTGAGCTACTAAACAAACTGATTGGTATGAGTCTCCCCTGGTTAATTTTCTTCCATAATGGTGGCAACTTGCAGCTGAGGCCATATGATGTTACAAAATTATTTATGCAATGCTAGCCACTTTTTGGACTCCAGATCCATTTTGTTCTCAGAGAATGCAAATGAGCAAAAAAACTCTGTTAGCTGGGGACAGAGTCCCAGGTCTCAGTCACTTCTCACAACCATGCCAGCCATTAATTTTTTGTTTTGTTGATGTAATGGATTCCTATGAAATATTCAGCTTTCTAACAAAGTTATGAAATAGAGGAAGCCTACAATAACAGCTGTATTTTCTTCCCATTTAAATCCAAAACCAAAATTCAAACTTATTTAGAAATACGTTATTTTAATCATTAATTTCTCTGGTACAGCTTAACTCATTGCACTTTATATTTCCGGAGAGAAAAATCTGTTTAGATCTTAGCAGCTGATAAGATACCCATTTACCTTCCCTTTCAACGATATTGTTTGCCTCAGACACACTGTACGTGCTTCTTCCCTTTTATCTGACGTGAAACGTTCCTCCGTTACAAACCTGAAACGATGCTTACAGTAATTTACTGGGAATACTATAATGTATTATCAGGAAGAACTGTACCTTTGAAAAAGTTTAAAAGTTAAGTATATTTAATGATGCCTAACATATTTTATTGGCTGTGTTTAACAAAAGGCACTAGGCTGCAGTTGTTTTTGACAAGCATGAAAACATCACAGCATGAGACTGCAAAAGGAATTATGTAGAGAAATTACAAGTGATCCATCTCTCAATGAATTATCCACCTCAATAGCCTGCAGAACTCAGCTACCAATTAACACCTACTTTATTACATGTTGGGATGTACTTAATAACTTTCATGTGTTTATGCACTATTACCTTGACTGATGCCTCTTGTACAATTAGGCATAATTGGCATATCAATATGCAAAAGTTAAAAGGATTAACCCTCTTAAAACTAATGAGCATTTCTGTATCCAGCTGCTAAATGAGACAAAATTAGCATTTTTCACTTTTGGGCAGGATTTTATCATGCAGTTTCTCATTGTTGATATTACCTTGTTACATAACTTTAGTTTTGGGGATAGTATGCTGGACTGTTACAGAGCAAGGGCTCTAAAAAGTTAAATTAGACATAAATATTCGCTGCCGCATTCCAATAACCATAGCAGGTACAATATACGTTCGCTGGCTGAGAGCTGAAAAGTTGCTTTGTGTTACATTTGTTTAGTAGCTAATTATATAAAAGCGGAATTTTACTGAGTATATGTCATTTTACCAAGCAAACTTGGCTCCGACATAATAGATTGAAAGCTTGCCATGCTACTAATTTCCTTTCTATTTCAATTCTTTTCATCTCTTTTCGCCACGCAGAATTTTCTGACTAGATATTGACAGACTGAAAGTGTTCTGGCGTATTTACTTAAATAAGCCTCTTAAAGTTGTTTGCTAACGCCCGAACTAAAAGCGGAATTCCTACGGATCCAAACGTTTTCAAACACGTGCTTTAAACACAGGGAGATTCAAGTTAAGAGAGCAGTGAAATATCAGTTGCGGGTATCAATTGCACGCTGGCATATCCGAATCTGTGCAAGTGACTTTTGAAGGATTTAGGGGAAAGTGATGGAGAAGAGTAGGCTCTGGCTCTCCAAGTGTCTTGAAAAACCAGGGTCCAAGTATTACACACACACACACATGCGCGCGTAATAATAATAATGATAAGTAATAATCTTGTTTTAAAATTCGTGACGCTCTTTTCCAGTGCACTTATATACACAGTCTTCACTTCTGCATTTGAAAGACACTGCTGAAAGACACATATTACCCATATGTTAAGCAAAGCTCATTATTTTGTGCTAGAAGGTAAAAAGGATTTATCCTGATCTTTCTATTTGGAAATTTTCGGTTTTCAGCAGTCTGCCGCTGCTTGGATGGTGGATATGATCTGTAAGGTATCCGCTCCTTATGCTTATTTTCTATTTTACATTGAATATTTTTGTCCTATCATGGGAGAGATTTTTCTTTTCAAAAACTAGAAATAGCTAAATAAGGGGCTCCATGGTACTCTTTTGCCACCCATAGTCGACGTGCACCATACCCTATGTTCTATTAATAAATGGGTCAAATCCTCTTTACCCAACTTATGCAAAACCTACTGACTTCAGTGGATTAAGGCAATTGGCATTTGGCACATTTTGAACAATCAGTAGAAATATATATTTCTCAAACATATATGGGGGAAAACAAACAAAAAACCAAACAAAACCTCCAGACAATAAAGGGCAAAACCCAGGCACAAAACGAGAAGATCTCTGATGATTTATAGAGAAGAAAATATATAATTTTCTCTAAGGGATTTGTTGTATTCTCAAGCATTTGCTGTGATGCTTGTAAGCACACCTGGGGCTATACTTTTGAAGGTGGACAGATTATTTTCCATAGTGTGACAAAGAAGGATATGCATCGTACATCAGGAGGGCCATATGCACTTGTGCATTTGATAGTAGTAAAGATGCAAATGTGGAATGCGTAAGCTAACCGATGCAAAAACTAAATGTAGGTTCTTGGGGGTTCACGTTATTTATTTACGATGGAAATGCTTGAGTGTTGTGCAAAGGTTGAAATTGATATTAATGTGGAGTTTAAAGAGCACAAATCACAAAGCTGGACGCAGACTGTGGTAAGCAAGGGCTCTTTCTGTGCTTAATGTTAGCGTCTGAACTAGCAATGTAAATGAATATTTGCTATTTTCATCTGTTAAACCCCAGGGAAGTGCATTTTGCTTCATTCAAAACAACTTCAAACAATGAAATGTCTTTTTTTATTGGTGTCTATATTAAGAATTAGAACCTATTTAGACATTCCAAAATGTTAATGTATTAGAGCTTTTTCTGATTAGGTTAAACAAACTGGTAGGTTTATTTATCTCTCTAATACATTATCAGGGAAACGGGAAGAAATCCTCTTTTGTTTCTTACTCCTGTGATCACAGAACACTTGCCAAAGTTATGGCTAGCCAAAAAGACAGAAATAAAATTGCTAAAAATATAAGCCTTCTGTTTAGCAGAGTTTTTGAGCCATATTTTGAAATTGCAGGGCTTGTACATGTTTACTTCAAATCAAGCTTATAGTCAAGTTTGAGGCTTTGTTTGTATAGATTGTCCTGAAGTAGATCCTGATATTTAATTAAAATGACACTAAATCACATTGAATTGATAAGACTTGGCATCTCAAACAAAGGTAATTGCCCGTATTGGTTTTGTACAAAAATAGAGCTGCTTGGAAAATGTGCAGCCAACACAGACTGTCAACTCCATTTATAGATCAATATGTGAAAACCATTGATCAGGCAGGCATGTGTAACAGTAACACTTTGCATTTATTTGTTGTTTTTATACCACGTTAAGGCTTACAGGATTATCGGCTTCCAAAATATTTTGACTTCCTCATAAATATGTTATCTGTTTAATGTTAATTACAAGACAAACTCCAGCCCTCTTTTAGAGTATTTTCGGTTTCATTGCTATGGGTAGTTTTAACTGAAAGTGGATTATTTCAATCTCTGAGAGATCACCAGAGCTTCTTTTATAGTATAGTTTATTTAGGGAAAGTTTTTGAGGATTCCTTTTTTTTTTTTTTTTTTTTTTTCTTTTCTCAGTTCACTTTTTTTCCTGGAGGAGAAAACCAAATCTTGGCAAAATATTTCTAAAAGCAGAAAACCTTCTCCTGCCCTGTTGTGCACATTTGAGGTGCAAGGGGTAAAAAATATTCTCTTTATTGTGTTCTAATAGTGACTGCCCAGGTTTTATTCTCTGCAAATTTTATTGTCATACACTAGTCCGTTGTAGATACACCTACTTTTACCACTGTAAGGAACCAGCTGTGTTCTCTTCAAGGTGTTGCACAAATCATATGATAGCACTGGGCCAGCTGTAGGAAAATATATGAGCTTCCCATGACAAGTGTGGGAACTGTTAATAAATGCAAGCTTACACCTTGCTTGCCCCAAATATTTCAGGGTAGGTGTGAAAGATTTGATGGAAAGCAGTGAGTCCATAACACGGGTCCAGTTTTACTTCTTGAACATGTATATTGTCCAAAAAAAAAAAAAAAAAAATCAGAAGTGGAAAAAAAAAATAATCTGCTGAGTACCATTAGTCGTTCTCGTTTCTAGTGCAGGAAAATGAGAAATGAAGTGTGTCATATGTCCCCTCGCTGTGTTCAAACTGGTTTTGTGCTTTCAAAACCTAGATGTGCTCTCTGGGGTGTGCCGTGCTTGCAGACTGCCTCGTTCAGCCCCTGACTCCAGTTTTTCATCCGTTTCAGTACGTGTCTCCCTTGCTCCCCACCTGAGGAGCCGCTCCGGCTCCAGGCCCTCAGCCTCCGCTGGCCACCGCTGCCGGGTGCACCCCTACCTGCTCATGGGTGTCCTTCATACCATAAACTCCTTTGACTTGGAGGCTGAAAGTAGAATATTAATGCACGAGAATATTTCAGGGCTCAGTTTACCTTCAATAAGCAACTTTTCTCAAGGGAGCAATGAAGTTGCCTCCCAATCCTTTTTCAGGATCGGCATCTAGTGTGCAAGCATTTTTCCAGGCTCAGAATAAGCCTTTTGTTTTTCTGAATAATTTTTTTTTCCTTTTTTTTTTTTTTCCTTTATATGCCCTGTGAGAAGGTATTCTTTATTGTATATTTGTATTCTAGCACTTCAACTGAAATAATCTTGGCTAAAAAGGAAGAAGTTAATTTTATTGTTAAACTCCCCATTTATTTCTCCTCCAAACACTTTCACTGTACCATTTCAGCTGCGTAGCTTGATAGGCAGCATCATAATGAGATCATAGAAAAAAGAAATAACCAGCACCTATTTCGTCTTAAAAGCGAGGATAAATTCATTTCAAGCTCTATTAAGGGAGGGGTGAATGTGACTGGTTTGGCTTCCTTGTTAAACCAAACTGAAGTTCAGACGAGATATTATGAGTCGGAATTGCTGATTTTGACTTTTACTCAGTGTGACAGAAGGGTAGGAAAAAAGGTTCAAAAACCTCCAGGTTTTTTTTAAAAAATTTTTTTTTTTTTTTCAATCTTACATTATCTCACGCTGTGAAAATCTTTACTCTATTTACCAAGCACAAATTAGTCTTGCCAAAGGTTCTGAAAGTTTGCTACTTCAGCTTAGATCCGAAAACTTCAAAGAGAGATGCAACTCTACAAATTAGTGTATGTGCCCTGCCATGGCTATTTTAACTTGAACTTAACTGCATTCGTTTATAATTTAGTACTGATTGAACGCTGCCATAAACGTACATGGGATGCATTTTTTAAAGTTAGTCCTCTGATTACTAATTTGAATAAAAAACTCTAACCTTGTTAGCATCTGGACTTATTTCCATAATAACAACCCCTTCAGAACCTACAAAGTAATGAATAATTGACAACAAATGAAATGTTTTGATAGTTGTCGGCACAAAGCATGTTTAATGTTTTGTGTTGCTTCCTAGCTAATTATGTAGATGACACATTTGTCAGACCTTGACTGCCATTAGAAACGTGTTTCCAGAGGGGAGAAAAACAGGCTATTCATAGAGTAATTAACTAGAATGCTCAATGACCTGTGAGAGATTCAAATGGCTGCCAGTTCAGACATTGTTTTGTTACAGAAGCAGAGGGGTAATTAAAATTCCAAATTACAGTGCTATGATGAAGCATTTGTTTGTTGACAGTATACTCTTACTCTAGTTTGTTAATTCTTTTTTAAATTGCTTCTAATCCATTTTATAGCTTTAGGAGTTCCGTCTTTGAATTTACTGACAACTAATATTATGGTAAATTGTTCTTCGGCAGAGTACCGCGGGCTTGGCAGTTTCATGGGAGCACAAGGTGGGTGGGATAGAATCGCTGTTCTTTCCCTAAACTGACATACCATGTGCTGTCATCGAGACGCGGCTAACGCGGCACATCTTGTGAAATGATATGTTCATAATTCTGCGTTAGGGAAGATGTCTAGTTAGGGGAGGAAATGGTTCAGATAAAGTAATAATAATCAAACAAATTGAGGAAGGTGTCCTGAAACGTTAGAGGAAAAGCCCTGATATGGTTGGGGTGAGGATGACCGTGGGTTAGGTAAGCACTTTGGGAAGCCGACGTCTGCACCATAACGGAGAATTGGAGGACAATCCTCTGCACGAAGAAATCAAGCACAAAATATGAAGAATGGGGTATTTCATAAGCCTCGCCTGTATCTTTGCCAACGCCCTTTGCAGGCAGTAATGGACATGACAGGCTAAGACGTCCTTTTCCGTACAAATGGGCGCTCTTTGCAAGTCCAAAGTGTTAAAGTTCTCTAAACAATGAATTAAATGCAAGCCCGGGCGAAATATTTATTTACTTTGCCAAAAGTGAGAATATGGTTTTGTTAAAGAGATCTGACAGAAGTAACATGGTGTTTGATGCAGGAGAGCTGACAGCGGCATGGAGTGAGCGCTGATTATCCTGAAGACACTGTCAGCTAGGATTGATTTCCACTTTCTCCGTTTATGTAACGGTTCCTGTAATACAGCTGACCCCAAATCACGTTACCTTGTCATTTCTCTGCATGGATCAAGAAGAGATGAGCTGAAAATAGCTAGGCACTGACCTTGAACTTGCCAGAGAAGTGAGAAGTGACAGCGGGGGATTTTCAGCGTGCGGTCCCCGCACAAAGGCGCGGGCGCTGCTCTGCAGTTGCAGCAGCACAAGGGGGCAGAGCAGCATTAGAGATTACAGGTGAAGCAGCTGATGCTACAGAAGCACAAGTCTATGCCAAATGGCTTGGCTTTTCTTTTTTTTCCCCTTTTCTTTTTTTTTTTTTTTTTTTTTGTTTTCTTTAGAAATTGGGGAGACGCTGGCTAGAAGAGCTGCCGCCTCCAAAACGACGTTCCCATCATCCGTCGCTTGAAAGTACAATTATTTGAAGCGATGCTTAATATTGAAATGCCTTCCTAACTGAATGCATTGCTAGGAAGTTTTGCACCCTCTCTATGAATATCTCCCCATCGTTTTCCTAGCATCTAGTGAAAGAGTGAAACATTTGCATTATCTTTGATAGAGCTGTCTACAGTTTGGGGGATCAATGCATTCCTCAAAGCCTGCAAGTCCTTTTGAGTTTCATAGAAAACATGGTGTAAATATTAGAAAAATATTTTTAAGCTGATAGGACAAACTAAAAAAGACTAAAAAAAATTAAAGAGCTGTTTTTTGGTTTGTTTTTGGTTTTATTTTTGTTTTTCCTTCAGCTGTGGCGTTTCTCTGTATTGCAATGTATATCTTGAGGGGAAAACCAAGAAAATGTGGTTGTGAAAATGTTATTTAATTTACCATCTAAAACCCGTGCTCCACTTCTTTTGTTTCATATTTTCCTTTCAGCTGTGCTTGCCTCTTAACAGCCCTTTTTGTCTCAGTAAACTGTGGAGACATGAGACGCCAGCGCTGGCTCTTCTCAAGGAGCTGGATCTGGTGTTTTGGGGTGTCACCTCTTGGTGCAAGATCTTGGGGCAGGACCAGAAACCCTATACTCACCCTGTAAGATGCCTGGCCAGACTTCCCACCTTCATTTGGTGACATCAAGGCATTGTGTGCCTGCTGGAAAGGCGTTGACGGGCAGCCCAGCCCAGACCTTGTTCTTCTGCCTATCCAGTTGGTGGGTCCCTTAAAATGTGATCCTTTCCCTCAAGGGAATATCGGATGCTGTGATGCAGGGTGTCAGTCTAGTGCTACCTACTGTTCACTCACCTTGTTAGGTATCTTTGGAAAAGGAAAATATTATAACATTTATATAAAATAATATAACATTTTTTTTTTCCACCAATGAATCTCTTTTTTTCTTCAAGATGCTTAGGGAAGTAAACCATGGTTTTCCAAACTGATAGAAAAGCAGATAAAGAAACATTCAGAAAAATATCTTCTAGGGTAGTGTTAGTAGTTCTTCAGCAAACACAGGGAAATGCAAGGGGTAAATACGTGTTTCTTCTTCTGAAATTATTTGGTTTACTGTCATCTATGGGATACCAGTGGGACCTTATGGTGATAGCAATTTTTGGCCACATCACTCGAGATGATCACGTCTTGAACACGTCTTGTTTCAGAGCAGGGTAGAGCTGCAGACTGAGGTTACCTTTTCTTAGTGGTAACTGGTGACTAGGGCTGCGTAACCAACAAGAGTTTAGAATGAAAAAGGGAAAAAAGACCTCTCCCTTCACTCTTTCTGTCAAAAATGTGCAAACCTGATGAATTTGATATTTAATGCAGTGAATTGTAACAACTCCAAATATTTCTCCCCTTTGTATTAGCTTGTTCAAAGCCAAAGGACAATCATGGGGTTGAATCAAGTGCTTGTAGCTCAAAACTTGCTTGTGCCAAAACTGCAAAATGAAGCCTTTGAGTGTCCTGATAAGGAAACTGAGCAGCCTAAGAAAACTTAGACATGAGGTTTTAGCTAAACAGAACCCCCTGAATAGTATTATTTTCTGTAATTTAACGTCAAATTCAAATTTATATGATCTCAGTTCTTTTGTATCATCATCATCATTATTTCACAGTCCATTCCACACATCCTTGTGTTTTTTGCTAGTAGGAAAAAACTTATTTCCTGCATCTGTTCTGAATGTGCTTCTCAGGCTTCTAATTTTTCTGCCTGTTTTATCTTGTAAACAATGGCATTCAAATATATAGACATGTTAATGACACTGAAATTACTACCCTGATGCTAAATGTTCCAAGACACTGTAAAGCTACACCTCTTTTCTTCAGGAGTGTGATAGCAACATATCGTGATGCTAGAGAGAGAACATTTTATATATGTAATATTTCACTTGGCTTCCATGATAGCCTTCTGTTGTGTTTGTTTATTGCGGAGAAGGAGCTGGCCTGGAATTTGCCATGTTTCCCTTGGTCCCAGCTTGGGCATTGGCCTGCCAAGACATTTTTAGTCCTTTCTTCTGTTTCTCTACCTGTAAAATGGGACTGAGGACGATGCGCGTCTCCTTTGAACACATTACAGAGTCTGGCTCAGAGCTGGGTCGACTGTTATGTTTCAATCATGCTCATTACGTAGATAATTCTGTTCTCATCATATTAACTCTATTAATTGAAATGGAATTATTCCACAATTATGCTAGTGTAACTGAGAGGGAAACTTGGCCCCAGGTCCTGTACATTTTCCTTATCTATATTCTCCGTGCTTGACTATTTCACTATTTTTCATCAAAAAAAGTCTTGTTTTGGCTTCATCATTAATCAGTTCTGTTCCCTTGATTCTATACCCACGTGCTTTTTAGCGGCATTGGGTTTCTCTGAGGGCTTTCATGTTTTATAGTGCGTATTTCAAAAAGTACGCTTAAAAGTATTGTTTAAAAGAGTCTCTTTGGCAATATGTGTCAGTGCACACCGTGACAAGGAACATAAGCTGTGGAATTATATTCCTTTTACGCTATCTTTATTAAGTACTGCATTACGGCTAAATTGTGGCATCTAACACGTTTCCTTTCAAAATGCCATAAGATTTGAAACATGTAGGTACTGAAACTGAGATGATATCAAACTTCCCGTAGCCAGTCTTGGGCACCTGACCTGCATAGTTTCCCACAGGGGAAAAGTAAGCTCCATTTCTTTAAATTTCCAATGAGAAGGGACATGTGTCTCCTTGCATTGACTTACATTATATCACATCATGTGACACAGAGTGACCCGATGCAACATGACAGGAGAGGTAAAGAACCAGGGCTTGTGGTTGGGTTTTTTTTATTTGTTTTATTACTGCAGTGAAATAATTGCGCTACCGACGCAATGAAACGGGGGGTCAAATTATTTTGTGCGCGCCCTAAATACATGTGCTATTGCACAACGTACGGACACGCTTACTAAATGTTGTTTAATGCACTGAGAAGAGGTTTTAAGAGACAGTAGAGTGTCCTTGTTGGGCAACGTGCCTATTCTTAGACAAATAGTTGACAGCAGCATTCTCCTGCCCTAAATCAGATCAAATTCCCTTTGAAGTCAGCTTTTTCTTTTTTTTTTTTTTTTTCGCAGAAGCAATAAGTGCAGGATCCGATCCAGTCACGTTAACCTGGTAACATTTCGTTTTCTGTTGGATTTCTTGTTTGGTGAGGTTCGTAGCCTTAATGGAAACAGGTGTTGATCGCCTGTGATTTTGTGTTTCTGGGTGGGCACCCATAGGCACACTGCGGTTTCACAGCCATGGCAAGACCGGAATTGAAACCTTCTCCTTGAAAGGGCCCAAGACCCTCCACCTTGAGAGGAAGAAGGAGCTTCATTTTTCCGTCTACGGCCTGTGGGGGCGAAAAAAAATAATAATATTTTTCTTTGCATTTCAGAGACCAATGCTGCTAATTTAAGTTTGTTACTTCGGGACAGTACAGAACAAGCCTAAACTTTAGAAACAGTTACGTTTTTCTTTTCATGGTTATCGAGTATCTGAGCTGCCACGTATGCTGAGAGTTACAGTAAAACGTTGCATTTAAGAGTACAGCCAAAACCCAAATAGAGCAAAAAGCGTCCTATCCTTTCTAATCTCTGAATCTTCCCCCAGTTTTGGAATCAAATTTGAAAGACTGTGAAATACCTTATCCCATTTTCCCTTACTTCCCCCCACCCCTCCCCAGAGCTCTGCAAGAAAGATTGTTTTCCCGGATATTTCATCCATGGCCAGAACTGGAAGCGCTGCAGCTGTGATGAGCGAATCTGTTCTCATGACATCTCTAGCCCCAAGGCAGGTAGAAAAACCCAGACAAGCTTCCAAACTTTTGTGTTTTTATTTGGACCAAACCCGGGGTTTGGACCAACTGAGCTTCACATCAGCGGTTCTGTCATCCTTAAGAGCTCGTTCTTCTTGATGGTGGTCCTGAAGTCAGGCTCTTGCTTTATAACCTCATTAAGCAAAAAAAAAGCCCAATGTTTAAAAATTAAAGTGCCAGGTGCCAACTCTTTTCAGTAGTTGGCTACTTCAACTTTGAGCTTTCCATTTTTTATCAGCCAATGATAAACTGAAAATTCAGTGTTCCCAGTTTAGATCTTTCTCAAAATTAAAGTGTAAATCTAAAGTGGCCACCTGTAAGCACTAAAACCTGAAGACATTTGGACACAAGTTAAACAAATTGTTTAAAAAACTGCCAATTGGTTGCATCAGATTTTAAGAATAACTTGGCAGGAAAGATCCAAAATTTGTATTTTAACATTTTCAGGCCCGATTTTCTTATTTTTTGAGGGGAAATTTTTTATTTTTTTAAATCAAGACATTGAAGAGCTGGGGAAATAAATAACATGACTGTAGATAAACTGTCGCGGAAGAATAAGGGTGATACCCCCCACGAAAAATCTCAAAAGCATAGGAAAGGTTGGGGCAATGGGCCGGTGGCTGTGAAAAGCAGAGAACAAATAGGGAGCTGAAGGATTTGGAGGCAGGTGGGGTGGAGGAAATGGGGTGGGAAAGGGGAATTTGCTGCAGCTGTGGGTCCTGGCTGGAAGAAGGGTCACGCTCTTGGTGTGCAGAGTTGGTGCTTTACTGGCAGCCGGGGGAAGAAGCTCCTCATCTCTTCTGTGTTTTAGCTGAAAGCCACGCAGTGCACATCCAGGTAGGTGTGCACTTCTACATACGGTGGTTTGTAGAAAATCTTTAATTGCACTGAACTTGGCTGAAGCTCCTAATTCTCCAGGCTTGTGGGTTGTGTGATTTTTTTGCGATGCTCTAAACAAGAGAGACGTCCTAGTGAGCACGTTAGGTGCTCAGGCACCACCAGTTCCTTAAAAACTGCCAACGTTTCCCAAGAATTTCTTTGGGGTTTATTTTTTTTTTTTTCCTTCTTCATGTAAACTCTTTCATGGTTTTATGGCAGATGAGCCAGATTACATGAAAGTTTACCTTTAAAATACTTCCCATTTATCACGCGGTTTCCTCACCTAGAAAATCCCAACGCAGCCACTGCTAATGTTTGATAAGATTTGTACCTGGTAGATTCTAAATTACATTAATGCATAAAGCCGGCGATGCCAGGCTCCCTATTGTTACAGTTATTAAAGCTGTAACTGAAATGATATCTTTCATATTGATCTTCAGCTAGCAGCTCTTATCCAGAAGCTTTGTTTCACATTAAAGACGCTAATGATTGTCTCCACAAAATGAGCAGCTTAATAGTTAGAAAAAGTTAAATGGGAAAAAGGAAAAAAACTTTGATAGCCACCTTTGATAGCTCTTCATTCCAACATCTCTCATAGCCACAAAGTGCAAGCCAAGCATTAATAGACCTTTTAATAAAATGACTTAAAAGAAATCAATGGGATTTCTCACAAAGCCTAATTTCCAGCAAGATATATTATTTAAATGTTTGTATTCCTTCTGAACAGCTCGTGTCCTCCCGTAGCTGCCAGAGTTTTTCCCGGAATTTCTCAGGGTATCCTCCTAATGCTTTAATTTTTAGGGGTCTGGCTTTGATTTATTACCTTATTGAAAGGGTTTTTTTAAAATGGAGAAAATATAAGTCCTGTACTCTTCCAAGGCTGGCAGAGTTTCCTGTTGACGTAGGGACAATAGGAAAGAGTCTATCTGTGGGGCAGGGGGGGGCCAGTCTAGTTAGAGAGATATATATATACACACACACATATGTAAACACACACACATACATATATATATATAAACTAAGAGCCTTTCTGAGTAGTCACTGGTACTTTGGTTCCCTTGTGGACTATAGGAAATGTCTCTCTCCTTACCTTCAGGCAAAAATGGCATATCTTATATGTGCTTTTATATCTCCAACTGCAACTGTGATAAATGTATCTGCAAGACCTGAGGCTTTGACTTAGGCGGGAGTTTGCAGGTGAACAGAAAACTATTGGACTTGATTTTTTTTTCCTGGGACTTTTGGGAGGGTTTTCTGTTAGTTTTTAGTTTGTTTGCTTGTTTTGGCTTAGGGTGAAGAGCAGCTGCTGGATTTCTTTTTGTATTTAACTAGATACTTTTTTTTTTTTTCTTCCTCATTTTTGGCTTTGGCAGACAGAATGCAACATAGGTGCTTTCCATGATTTCATGTAGTACAAGCAGAGAAATACGTGATATTTTTATGATCTCTGAGTATATTTATTGTACTTGACATGTGATGTGTGTCTATTTAAAGACTGATATCAAAGGGAAGGACTTCTTTTTTTTTTTTTTTTTTTTGATGACCAGCAGCAGACCAACAAACTGTTATATACAAATTCTTTGGGAAACCCAGGTCATATTTATTATTTTACATAAATAGAGGTAAAGTATTTTGGCAAAGGAGAAAATGAGGTATCAAACTAATTTGTGCTACTATGGACTGCATTTCAAAAGAGATGATACCCTACGTGTTCACTGCGGGATGGCTTTTCTCTGGTAAACTCTAGTCGATCCGCAGTAAAGATTAAGGCAAATACTTCATACATTAAACGTCCATGTAAAAAGCCAAGGGGGTGCAAAGAGAAAGGGAAGGGAAAGGAAAGACAATCATGTTGAAGGAAAAAAACCCAAACCAACCAACCACCACAAAACAATCACGGAAAGGAGTGGACTACGCAGGGGTCCACAGCCACAAAACCGCGTTTCCCTCATCTCTCAATATTCAGCCCTTACTCCTCCTGCGTTTTTCCCAGGCTCCGGTGGAATAGCCGGGATTAAGCTAATGCAGGGACGTGTTTTGGCCGCTTATTATTTATTACAATTTTAGTTCCAGGTTTCAAAAACAATTAGGGAAACTGCTTAATAGGAAAATGACTCTAATTACTTGTTAATTGAGGTTATCTGCTTCACATTATTCAAAACGTAAATTGTGTTGACACTTGTACCCAGATATGATTACTTAATAAACAGACTGAAGATGCATCATGAATGGACGCACCCCCAAAAAAGAGGCATTTTATTTTTCAACTCCGGTTTGCTCATCGGAAAAATATTAAAAAATACATATTTATGATTTACGTGAAGCTCATGTTATAGCATGTTATTTCAAAACCATAAATTATATGCTTGAAATAGTGGAAAGGTGAAGTGTTGAAATTTAAAAGTGAAGGCGTTTATTAAGCTTACACATAATATGTTCAGGTAAGGTTTACACACAATAAGGAACAGGGTGGCATGAAGTGTGGTGTTACCTCCTGAATAAATAATTTAGCTGATAAATCAAGTATCTGGAGCCAAATAAAATACCAGTGTTAATATTTGTCTTATTAGTATTTGCTCTTGTATTTGATTTTGGAGATCTACAGAAGGAGGAAGAGTGCTATTTTTTGAAAGATAAACTCATTTGTGTATAAGAAACACGGGCTTTTCAACACGATTATATTTTTTAGAACAAGGTAATTCTATAGTGTAAGAATAAAAACAAAGTCTCTCTTTCCCTTATACAGTAGTGTGCTCTGGGACCTCTACTTTTTCACAGAAATATACAATCCATATTTTTTAAAACGGCTTAGGCCGTCATTTAGATTTCATAGTAGGTGATTGACTCATGACATACAAGGCCATGATTCCATGTGATGGAAATCTGTGTATTTGCCGGCCGTGTCAGTGTGGGTAGGATCAACAATTTTCGAAGTATTGTTTTCTGGGCTTCTGGGTTTTTTAATTTTTTTTATTTTTTTTATTTTTTCAAATATGGGTTGCAAACATCGTATATTCCTTAGGAAAATCAAAACGTTTATTACAGAAAAAAATCAGTAAGAAAAGATGAAAGGGAAGATTTTTATTCTAAAGACACATGTAGTGAACCTGTTGACAAGAGTGAGATTTCACGTGTGTTTTGCCTTGAAATTTCCTTGTCTGAAATGAGAGAAAGGCCTCGGTTCAGGTAGAGAAGTCTTGATTTCAGCCTCGGACTCCATTTCTGCATCGTAGACTCGGGTCTATCAGTTGCTGAGATATTTTTGGAAACGTGAGCTTCCACAAGCCCCGGTGGTCAGGCAAGGGAAAGGGGAAAGCAAGAGAATAGGGGAAAGAGAGGAAAAATGTTAATATTTGAGATAAAAGGCGGTTTATGGCACGCTTCACGGGATTATTTATTCCTTAATATGCAAGCAAAACTCTTTAACCTTGAAATTTTTTGGTTTGTATTTTCCTTAGCTAAATACCTTTTTAAGGCATTTTCTACACAAATACTATTACTCTCTTCTACGTCTGATCTCACCGAGAAATGAGGGAAAGTTGCAAAGCCCAGAAGGATGGAAGTTTTAGAGCTGTGTTTGTGCCCATTAATTTTCTCTTCTATGATATTTTCCCATTTTCACTCTGTTTGACATTGAGCCTCAGCTTTGTTCCTGACTTGTAGCCTATGGCAGTGGAACAGGGAGATGAGACATCACGGAGATGTAGAGCACACATAAAAAGAGAAGATGTGTAAAAACTGAAATGACATGGCAGCTGAAGCAGCTTGTTGCTCAGCTTGGTTGCATGTTTGAGTGGAGAAAGCGAGGTAAATTGTGATATGTAAGAGAATAACACTCGACAGGGTGTATGGTTGTAAGGTATATGGATGCTCAATCATGTGGTGAGGCAGAAGGCTAAAGGACAAGCGCCTTCAGTATCCGCACAGTCTGTAGATATCCGTATGACCTACAAAACAGAGGGTGTTAGGCTCAGAAAAATATCACTTACAAAGCATATGCAAGCAATTTTACGAAAAGAAAAGTCCATCTATACCATTTGGCTACCTCTTAATCTTTCAGTAATTATTAAAAGAATAAAGTTTAGGGTGAAAAAAACGCACCATCACACGCTTCTGTGTGCATTTGCACCACAAATAGATGAATTCTCACAGTAGTACATATGCAAATAACCATTTCCACTTCCCACTGGTTGTACTTAAGCACCTATTAGAGTTACGTGTGTCTTTATGCTAATTTTTCTGAACATTTACAAGAACCACTGTATCTATGCCTAATGGGTTTGGGTAATAGATCTGATGATCTTCAAACGTGGAGCAGGATGTTTTTAGGTCAGTCTGCGTTTACAGCATTCCGGATATTTGAGGTGGGAAGAGAATGACTGTTTGTGTACTGGCATTAGAACGTTTTAAGATGTTTAGTCAGAGAATTGTTTAAATTTTGATACTGCTGGAGCTACACAGAAAATAGTTTGCAAATTAGTTGCTATGGCAATGTGTAATAAATTACTGAATTTATGTTATAAATTACAATTTACAGGGATTTAACTTCCATTGTGTTCCACATTAACACACGTACGTGCTTAAACCTGCTAGAACGTATAAGCAGATATTTTAAAAATGAGCATGATGCAGTATGCCGGCTTGCCTCTGCCTTTCTGAATGTATGTGCATCTCTATAAATGAGAGAAATCATCCCGTTCTTGATTTGGTGACTTTTGATTTGGAGATAGAGAGATGACTGCACAAAATGTAGTGCACTGCAAAATTAACTTCGTTATTTTAGCACGTGGAAATTGTGGATTCCAGGTAGCTTTTTTCTTTCTGTAAGACAGTGTGGTGTGCAGTCCCCATTTTATAAACCTGGAGTCACCGAATCTATGTAGTGACAAACAGATATATTGACTAAATGACTGGGGTTTTTTTGTAAAGGCACTCATTACGGAGCTAGATAGGCCATTTACACAGTGAAAAGCATCCAAATGCTGAAGTGTATAAAAGCTTCCCTGTAACAAACTTCCCCCCAGATATTGCCTTGCTGAGGGGAGTCCTGGATGCACTGCAGGGCTGGACCAAACGGATGCTTTTACTGTATCTTGGAGTCTTCCAAATTCTTTAAGTTCTGAACTCTGTGCACAGGAATAATTTCTAGAATCTCATTTTGCCTCTAAATTTAACAGTTTAATGCTGTGCCGTTACAGACACAGCCTTAAGATGCTGCAGCCGTTAATAGTGATGCAGGAAAAACAGTAACAGTCGTTTGTGGGGTTTTGAGTTTGTATTTGGTTTGGTTGGTTAGTTGCTTTTTTTGTTTGTTTGTTTTTTAAATCATGCACGATTTAACACAGGTGATGGACTTTCCGTGCTATTAATGATTAAAAACATGTAGAATCGCATCTATCAGTGACACTAATTTTAGAAAAAATTAGTAAAATTCATCAAAATTTTAGGAAACTTAAATAAGCGTCGTGTCAGGGCCTTAAAGTTTTCTGAGGCGGTCTGTGCCTGTTGATTTCAGTCTTAAATAAATATTGTGTTGTCATGGAAATCACAAAAGGTTCAAAAGGGACAATCATTGTGTCAATACTAAAAAAAATGGCATGACTTGGAAAAAATTATAGGGAAATTAACCTAACAGAGTATTGGGTCAACTAATGGAAAAGTTGTTTCAGGGTTTAATTAAAAAGCCCAAGAAGTTAGGAATATCATTGGTATTGATCATCGTTACCTGAATAAAAAACAAATTAAAAAAAAAAATCAGCATTATTTTTTGATGCAGGCCTTGTTGAAAAAGGCAGCCATATTTGTGAAGTATACTGAAAGTTTGTAAGTCACTTGACTTAATAGTACGTGACATTCTGATTAAATATTAGCTATGTGCTGTATCAGTGAAGCACACGTTAAATGGATTAAGAACTGATTAATTCACACATTTCAGAAAGTAGTCCCCAGAGAATCATCATCAACTGGGTGAATTTTTAGAGTTGTTCTCCAGGGACTAGTATTAAGCTTGACACTAATCGCTCTTTTTATCCATGATAGGAAAGTAAATAGAACAGTTCTAATAACATTTTAAAATAAAGCAAAGATTGATGGACTGGCGAATAGGTCTGGGTAAAGGCACTTGTAGAGAGTGATCTCGGTTGCTTAATGGCTGAAAGTGCATTTTAATTCATCCAAATATGCGTGTATATGGGAAACACAGGCCATGCTGTTCCCAGAACTAGGAACTGTATTCTGAAATTTTGCTGCAAAACACACAGGGTGCTTCCATGTCAAAAATTTTAGGCTGACCCTTGTGTGTGATAACGAAGAAGAGAGACAGCAAACATTCATGTCTGTCAGTGGCACTGATGAAAAGGAAACCAGAATAGTGGTATTAAAATAACAAAGATTATGCGAGGAATTATGCAAAGATTATGGCAGGGGGGAAAAAAAAAAAAGTACTGGAGGTTTGGAAAATTGTCTTGCCGATGGAGGCCTTACAGACCTCAGCATATTTAAATTATCTGAAAGAAATTGAAAGGCAATTGATTTCATACTTACCTGCATTAAGGGACAACATTGGGCACCAAACGGTTCTTTAATGTAGCAGAAAAAGGGCAATACAAGATGAGACGTCTGGAAGCTGGAAGCCCCCCAAAATAAAATGAGAGTTACAGTACATTTTGCAAAGACTAGTGGGAAACTACCAAGAGAATTGGTAAATTCATCATTTTTTCATGCCTTCAAATAAGAAATGGATCCTTTCCAGGGAGATATCAAACAGAACTTTCCGAGGCTAAGTCCAGCGTAGTTTGGATAAAATACTTATATAAACACTTCTATAAACACTGCCATCTTGATTCCTCATCCACGTCAAGGGGTGGAGAAGCAAAGAGAAACAGTGGCAGGTGCTATTTGAAAGCCTTCATTGAACTGGGGACGAAAGAGGAAGAAACCCAGCGCACAAGTGATAACTCACGGCCTTTTTCCCTCCATTACGTGATGTGTATTTATGACTTTGCTGTCAGCATGGCATATATGTACGTACAGCATGGTATATATGCACTGAAATATACAGTCAAAGTCCTGTTTTAATGTACCACCAAAGCTTCTAATAACATTTGGCTCGTTTGTTTTCTTGAGGTGGTGTTTGTTGCTGTTTTTTTGTTTTGTTTTTTTCAAAAATTATTTTTATATATATATTTTTTTTTTTTTTATAAGGTCAGTAACTTCTCTGACAGCATACCTGGAGTAAGTACTGTCTTGATACACTGCCCACGTTTTGGACGGCAGTGGATGATTCTTGTTTTGTTTTGTTGAGGGTTTTCTATTATAGGTAAGGTAGGTGACTTCGCTGTCAGAACAGAATGAGGAAAATGAAATCAGGGGCAATTTCCAGTCTGTCTAGACGCTTCAGAAGTTTCGAACGGCATAATTCCATTTCTTCTTTTCTTTATCCGCTGTATTGGCGTTATGTGGTTTGCTGTCAGTGTAATGCCACAAGAGCGAATCCGGGGGATTCGGTCTGCTTGGATCAGAAACGTGCACTTCCCTTTCCTACGCCTTGTCTTCAGCACGTGGACCGATTTGTGGAGTGCGCACAAAAGGGAGTGTCGGATTATTTGAAATTTTTCTTTGCCTAGCAAGGGCAAATAATAAAATAACACTTAAGCAATACGGACAACAGCATTTTGCAGTTTTATTTCCTCCTTTGCCAAGACACAAATGGATGATGCTTTCTTTTCTTTTTCTTTTTAACCCGTGTGACAAAGAATCAAATCAAGAACCCCGAAGCCCAATACAGATTTGAAGAACTAATTTTGCTATTTAAAAAAAAAAAAACAAACCAACCCTAACCTTGGCATTACAGTACTTTTACTGTGTCAGCAGGTTTTAGTAAAAGCAGTAGGATATTAATTTTGTGCATGATGAAGGCAAATTGCAAGTGGGGAATCCCAGAGCTGGGTAACAGTATTAGCAATCACTGCTGTACTACCTGGTTTGCTGCAAGGTTGTGATTTAAATATAAAACTGAGAAACCTCAAAGGAAGAGTGAAGAAAAGTTAAGCTTTGGATCATTTTGATGTTTTTTCCTAGCTGAATAACGTGATGTCAAATAGGAAGGAGTCGTCCTGCTAAATGACCTTTGCAAAATCATCCATTTGCTTAAAAAGCTACTTGAAGTAGATCGGTTATTATCTTGATTACTCTATTTCTTTCATGTTAGCCATTATAATGGCACCTGGGAAAATCTGTTCGAAAACTTTGCTTCGTTCTTTCTTCTGCTGCATATGCGCTTTGGTCCTCTGAACAATGCTAATAAGCAATACTCTTTGGTTGTTTGTTTGTTGTTTTTTTTGTTTTTTTTTTTTTTTAAGAGATTACAGGTCATGATGATATGAGAGACTAATATGAGCCAACAGGGCTGGAAAACAAAGAATTCACAAGCTTACTCGGGTTATTAGTGCAAAGGGAAGGGGGAGCAGGTGGCAAGTTAGATAGCCATCTAGATATTATCAATCTGACAGGTATCCAAGTGGCTCTGTATTACAGTCTCTAATTTTGATCTCTGAATAGTTTTTAATAAGATTTAGCTATGGGGTTTTCAGCCGTGACCTGTGTTAGAAGATGTTCCTTCCAATCACATTAAAAATGTACTTTGTGAAAATTCCTCTACTGACAAAACCGAAGGACTTTCCATTGTAAAAGCCAATATTTTACCTCCGCGTTGCCTAGAATCAGAAACCTAAAAGTTAGAAAGGAGGTGGTCTTAGTGTTTGGTTTTTTCCCCCTTCACGTTAAAGAAGCTGAACTAAGCTTGGAAGTCAGAGCAAAATAGTTTTTATTCAGGTTCTTTGATTTTTGTCACTGGGCATTCAATGCGACTTTTTTGGCTTGTGTTGCTTATAAATCTAATTTCATTCTGGAGCCAGGACTTTTTCGGCATTGCTCCTGTGAAACTTGGACGCAACGATTTGACAATATGTCCAGCCCAAAACAGATCAAGTAGTCACACATGACTGATTCGGCGGAGCATGGTCAAAGACAAGACTGATGTCTCAGTGCAGCAAACAATTCTCTAGGGTAGGGGCAGCGCGCTCAAATCCAGTCACCCCAGAGTAAACACTAAGTTAGACGCAGCTTAAATGTGCCTTCAAGCACAGGCTTCCACTGCTGACTACATGAGAGCCTCAAGCCAAGTTGCAGATCCAGACATGCCGTAGCACTTATATCTCTTTTCAGCCTGCTAGCAAGCGTCCGTAATCGTTAGAGCAGTATTGGGGTGTGCCCTGCAAGGAGAAGGGGGAGAAAAAAGATAAAAACTCTTGTTAGAATAATCTTGCGAATATGTTTCACGGGTATTTGCAACTCATTTTATTAATTTTCCATGAGCGTTTGTAAGTGTGATAGTTTGTTCGCCAGAGTGTTGGCAGAAAGGAGGAGTCCTGGAAGACTCCATTGGAAATATTCTCTGCTGCAGAGATCACTTTGATTTTCCTCTCCTTCATTTTAAAAGTTTTAGTCATCTAATCAAAGAGCAGAAACTATAGTATGTAACTTTTCTCATGACTAGAGACTAATGACTCTAAATGTTCTATGACTAATACATGCAGTGTGTGAAGGACAGCTAAAGAACTGGGAATGGTGTGCAAAAATTTCATGGGATTCATATGCACATGTAAAGTTTTCCAAATAACTTTGATTAACTTGTTAAAAAATATATTCTTTTGGATTAGTTAACAAAATATTAATTTTTGAAGTAGCTTATTATTTAAAGTAATAAAATAATTATATGTATTGATTTGGTGTTAATCAACCTCTATTTGTGAATAAAATGATATTTTAATTTTAAGATCGCTGCTCTGTTCTAAAATATCTGCAATAAGGTTGACTTTTGGTCTAAAAAAAAAAAAAAGGATAAAAAATAGAGACGCTTTTCTTCTCTGCTAATGTTTGTAAAAAGATTCTCTTGTTACCAAGTAGGGTTTTCTCAGTTATTATTTCAAAGGGCAATGACATGAATTAAAATTGATCTTTGTTAAAATGGCTTTTTTTACTATCTACCTTTACTCGTGCCATTGTTTACCATGTATTATGGTATATATGGAATGTGCATTGAAGGTAGACAGTTTTAGACAGGTCTGGATTTGGTTCACGGTGGTTTCGGTATGATCTGCCTTCAATTTTTACACGTTATGGCCAGTGAGTGATGCACGATGCCCAAGGTAGTTTTAAGCTAAGTTGGGTCTCGGACGCAGGCGAGCCTGGGAAGCACTATGGACCAGGCTGTGCCTCGGTTCGTGTGGCCACGGCCATGCTGCTCTGATGCTTGAGCCAGTTTGTTTCAAGTTCGCCCGGGTATCCCTCCACTGCCGTTGACAATGTAGAGCATATTCGCACACTGGAATCCTTGCAATTTTTTGGTATCATTCAATCTTTTATTTTTATTCCCCTACCCCCCCAGTATATTCCCCCCCTCCATTAGTATTTCTGGCACATATATGTCCACAGGTGTTATTAAGTGTAGGGTAGCATGTGGTGTCCATGCTTCAGTGCTATCGCAGAGGAAGGACTTCCTACAGGAAAAAAATGATCGCTTTCAGTATTTTGCAGGCTGCCCATCTAAGCCCATCATTGCCTGGCATCTACACACTAAGGGCAAGGATCCAGCGAACTTGTGAGTGGGCACCATGCCATCTGAACAGATGGGCATGGAAGTAGGCAGCCAGTAGACCATGTATGTGCATCAACTGTGGGTGTTGAGGGCAAGATTCCCAGTGGAGAATGTCCAAACAGCTGTCTGGCCTGAGCCAACATGCCTACGACCAAGCAAAAGTGCCATCCCTAAATCCTGCTGAGTTGGATTAACCTTCAAAAATAAAAATTGCTTCTGCAGTAGCATAAGGTGAGTTTTTGGCTTGTTTAAATCTGAAAGACAGAATTAGGTAGGCAGGATAAAGAGCTGCACTAACGTAGAGTCCACTAGAGAGGACTGAGCATTTGTCTAGGAATATTAATAATATTTTATAGAAGGGTATTTATATGGTACAGAGTAACTGATGACTTACAGGAGTGTGACATCAATGTTAATTATGCTCTTTCTGTTAAGGCAGTCCTTTCAGGAGGGACCGAGCTTTTGAGTGCATTTTGATTGCAGTGTATGTGCTGGATGTGATTTTGTAAAGGCAATTCTTTGGGAATTTTTTTTTTTTTTGCACGTTTATTTACGAAGTTTTAATGATTTTTTTTTTTTTCTTGCCCCTTACCCTGAGAATGCTATTCTGGGGTGTAAACTCAGGTCAGAGCTGCTGACACAGTTTGCTGTCATAGCTGAGTTCTCACCTTTATGGTCTTTATTTTTTTAAGATCCAAGGGGGACATGAAAAGATAATTTGTCATTACTCTCTGTCTGTATTAGCTTTGATTTTTACCTTTTATAGACATAACATCAAAGAATGCATTTTTGCAGACTTAGATGTCCGAGGCAAAGAACAGAGAAATACTGATGTCTATTGCGTTTTTATTCCTGTTGGTTTTACTCCCTATTTCCTCTATCATTGGTGCACTAGTCGTTTGTAATTTTACCAAAGCACCTGCAGTAGTTAAGATTAATATATTCTAATATCATGATGAACCAAAAGTAGCAACCGCATGATGAATAGAAAAATCTGAGTAGGAAACTTATCAATATATTTTATTTTATAATACACATTTTTATGCATGGTTAGATGAATATTGTCATGGTGTGCGCGTTGCTGTATGTTGTTACCTACTGCAGGCTGTAATAAAAAAAGGCTGGTAGAAACATATTAAAAAAAAAAATCTCACTTTAAATGTTCTTTTCTTGAATCGATGAGTATTGTATTTAGTACAATTATACCATATTGAAGCTTTGAGACCAGGTCCCAGTTTGATTTCCAATTGGAAATCCTGAGGATTAGCGGCAACGCAGCTGTTGGTCCCTTTGTGGTAGTTTGATCCCCAGGTACGTGAATCCGAGTGACCCGCAGTCAAATTTAGAGCAGCCTTAGGATTTCTTGAACTCAGATGGGTGGTAAGAACCTTTTGTAGCTGTCTCCTCTTCTACATACGGTTTTGGCAGATGTCCTACTCCTGAAAAGGCTAAAAATGAAGCCAACTACATCAGCTGGGACTCCCTCAAAGCAAGGATCAATTGGACAAATTTCAAAGTTCATTTGAGTAGCTAGAGAGGAACAAAAGGGCTCCTACTCTAGGGAAAATCTGCTCCTGGGAAACAGCAAGCCATTAATGGAGAAAAGTACCTACTGCCTGATGTAGGCTTATCCTCAGAGTTAAAATATTAGCCCAAACTGGATACCCCAAATTTGCATCACCCCTCCAACAGTTTCGGGAAAGAAGGTGACACAGTTCCAAACAGACCATGCTTTGTAGTCAAACTCATGATTATTTATTCTCTGACCACAGAGAAGCAGTTCATCTTAACACTGGCTGAAATTTAAACTAGGATCTGGGTAATTATTTTGCTCTTATTTCATGAATGAAGGGGCTGAATAAATGGAGATACTCTCGCAGTAAAAGTGCCGTGGCGCTTGTCTACTGCAAGTTCTGAAGCCAGGGAGAACGCCCATGTGATTAAACTGCCTTGATATAAAATACCTACCTTCAGAGTCTCGAATACGAAGGAGGACCCTCGCGCTGTGGGAAAGGTCTATAGGATTCTGATTTATAAGGGAGCAAGAGGTCAAGGGAAGCAAAACCATTATCATTATTTTCACAGGCTCTGGAGATCTGAACTGAATATAGAGGGCAGTGTGCTCAAAGGGAGACGTGCAGGGGGAACACAACACAATCCTGCTTGCTTTCTTTTTTTTTTTTTTTTTTTCCCCCCACTGACTTCAGCCCGCAGATTCTGCTGAGAGCGTGTCATATGTAACAAACTCAAGCCTGTAAGGACTGTGAAGTGGTTTTCTTATTAAATGATGCATAGAGAGATTATCTGGTCGGTAGCCAGCGCACAAAAGCTCCATCCATGCAAGTTCCTATTCCCCATCAAAGTGTTTGGTCACCTGCGTAGTAATGAGTTTCCAGGGGCCTGGGGATGGGGAGGGAGGGTGAGGAGCAAACGTGGGCTGGTGGGGGCAGGACTGGAACTGCACTTCATGCCCCTCTCTCTCTCTCTCCTCCTGCAAGCCTCAGGGGGGGAAAAAAGCTGAGAGACCTAATGTCACGTTATGCTGCCTTGTATTCGTGACCAGCAGAAGGAGGGAGGTGGTTGTCCCCCTGTACTCAGCACTGGTGAGGCCACACCTTGAGTCTTGTGTCCAGTTCTGGGCACCTCAATACGAGAGAGATATCGAGGTGCTGGAGCGAGGGCAGAGGAGGGCAACGAAGCTGGTGAAGGGCCTGGAGAATAAATCTTATGAGGAGCAACTGAAGGAGCTGGGACTGTTTAGTTTGAGGAAGAGGAGGCTGAGGGGAGACCTCATCACTCTCTACAACTACTTGAAAGGCCATTGTAGAGAGGTTGGTGCTGGTCTCTTCTCACAGGTAATTAGCGATAGAACAAGAGGGAATGGCTTCAAGCTGCAACAGGGTAGGTTTAGGCTGGACATTAGGAAAAAATTCTTCACGGAAAGAGTGGTCAGACCCTGGAATAGGCTCCCCAGGGAGGTGGTGGAGTCACCATCCCTGGATGTGTTTAAGACTCGTTTAGATGTGGTGTTAAGGGATATGGTGTAAGGGAGAACTTTGTAGAGTGGAGATGATGGTTGGTCTCGATGATCCCAAGGGTCTTTTCCAACCTAAATGATTCTGTGATTCTCCAATACCTTTTCTTCTGAAGAAATCTATTTGGGACAAGCAAGGAGGGGAAAACACCCAACCACGTGTGTCTAATGTAACCCTCTGGAGGATAGTGTTAGGAGGGCTCCAGAGCAAGCCCGGAGCACCGGTGGCCACAGCTGTGGGCAAGGAGCCTCCTGGGACACAGGGTGGTTTCCCCGGGGCTGAAACAGGGTCTTCTGCTGAGCTATTGCGCAGCTGTAACGCATGGAGAGCACCCACAGCAGCAAGTCAAAGGAGAGGGGGGTTGCTCCTGCTGTTTCTTGACAGCCTCCATTTCTTAAGGATGGACCAAAAACCCTTATCTGCTGAGATGACAAAAGAGCATCTCCGAGTGGGGAGCCCTGTGGGATTTTCTCAGTGCCTTTTCACAGCAGGAGAGAAACCATGTCATAGCGGTGCTGCTTCCAAATAATCTCTGTAGATAATGATGGACATGCCATACTGCCTAAAACTGGATCTTTAAAACAAAACAAATCACTTTGAGCACGGCAGCGAGTGAACTGTTACAGGATTTTCCTTTCTCTTGCCATCGCCAAGGTGTCTTTCAAAGGATGGGGCCATTAAGAAATGCTACAGTACATTTTTGTAAAGTTTCTCTTTCTCAGCAATTAAGAGCTGTCAGTGTAGTATGGGAGTGACTGGGAATGAAATGACCACGGACATCGCTAAATCAGGTGCCACCCCTCCTTCTCTCTTGAGGGAATGGTTTTCACAAAAGTTTACGTGACTAGTTCATACTTTTACTGCAAACTTTCAAGCTGCCACCAGCAAGTTCGATCCTATAAAGTATGGAGCGTTCTGGCCCTGACCCAGAAAAACACTTAAGCCCATTGCAGAGTGCTTTCCTGGATCAGGTCCAGCATGGAGCAGCATGCAGTAGTAGGGGTTCAACAGTAGGGGCTTTCTCTCTGTTTTGGGTATTTATAAAGGAGACTCCACACACATGGTTGCAGTGTGGGTAGGATGAAACAAAACAATAGACCCCTTAAAAGAAAGGTGAAAGCATGAACAGCGTGACAATATTTTTGGTGGAAATCTAACAAAACCTCCATGAGAACCTCCTCCTTGGTGGAGCAGTACAGTGCTTGATGGAGAAACCCAGAGGGAGATGTCATTCCAGTGTTTCCCATCCAAAGCAGAGCTCTGCTGCACCGGGGGCTGCTTGTTTGAACCAGCTACGGTTTTCCCAGACTACTTGTAGGTGACTTTTGTGGGTAAATAACTTGTGGTGAATAACTTGATACTCTTGGAAACCACTTAGAAATATTTTACAATTATCTTAATTATTTAGGGATACGAGTGAATTAAGACTGATGTTTCAGGAAATAATTAATTTTCTTTACTTTGCACTGGAGCAGCCTGTCTGGGCCCTTTGAGAAACGCTACTTGGTTTTGTTAGGTTTGGTTGAAACCAAGAAGAAGTATGCTGCTTCTCGACTAGACGGATTAGGTCAGAAATATGCTTGTAATGGGAAATAAAATCCAAATCAGTCCTCCAAGTCTCTTTTCAAATCAACGCCACGCTGTTTGAAGAGACTAGCAATGAGCTAGTCGTGATGGATTCCCACAAAAAGAGGGGGAAATTAAAGAACAAATGGGAACACAGAAAGAAATGAAATTAAATATCAGGTTATCGTATTTTTACTTCATCAATGTTAAAACAGCAGTTGTCAGATGGTTGTCCCTTCACGCCGGGATACCAGGCATATGTAATGGAGGCTTTGCCTTTGTAGAAAGGATGATGACGGATTAGTGCTTAGATGCTGGAATAACTCTGGTAGGAGATGGATACCCTTTAGCTAAGGGAAAGGGGGGGCTGCTGAGGCTGAACTTAACGAAACCAGACTTGCCCACAGACTTGCAAGCGCTCGCAGAGTGGATTTTTAATGCTGCAGGTGACATTGTTGCTGACTGAAGAATGTTCATCAAATCAGAAAACTGCTGATAAGCTGCCTTTCCCAAAAAGGGATCTCACGAACTTCTCCTGTAAATCTCTGCCTTTCATCATACGCTGGGAGGTGAGGTAGAGGACTTGTGACAGATATTATTTAGGGTTTTCTTCAGTTTGTTAGGATAATTGAATGGAGCAATAGAGGAAAAAAAAATAAATTCAAAACATCTCCTTTATGTTCTATCTGTTAAAAAATGGAATGAAAATAATTGAGCCTGCACTTCCCTTTGAATATTTTGGTATTGTGAGTATATTGAAAGATGGGTATATTGACTCCTGTCACCCGGTTCTCCTGCTAGGAACATTTTAACACTGAACTGAACATATTGTAAAGGAAGTGGTACGACTAATTCATCCAGCAGTATATGTAAAATATATTTAAGACCAAATTTGTGTAAGGCCTGCTGGAATTCTATAAAATCAGTTTTATGGAAGACTATATTGCCTCTATTGTTGAGTTTTTCCAAGCTATTTTGATTCAGTTTAAGAGTTTCATTCCCAAACCAAGAGGCTGGTAGAAACGAGTAAGATTTTTGTTGAAGTTTCCACTAATTCCGTTTGTAAGCCAAGTATTTGGGGTGTTTTTCCGGAAAAGCTTGATCTTGGCTTACATAGCTGTGGATTTTGGTTGTATTTCTGTAACCAGATTCAGACTTTGGAACTTCAGTACTTGCTTGCATGAGATTGCTCATTGCTGGGCTATGGAGTAGTGTAATTTCTTTTATTTTTGCCCTATAAGAGAAACAGATTTTTAGCAAAAATATCATATTAAATAATCAGGTAGGTCTATTCTTTCTCCTCGTACATGTGCAGTTTTCCTTAATATTTCTGCCTTGCATACAGCAAAGAGGTTTAGAAGCACATAATATCATCATAACTGGAATTTAATGCTTTTCTTCTCTTTTCATATTTCCCGGAAATCTTACTATTGCCTTTTGATTGAACTACCGCTAATAATACACTAGTACTACTAAAATAGTACTTTTTTGCTGTCTCCTCTCTTTGTTTGGCTGTGGATGGGTTTAGTGCTTGTGACATATTCTTTTTAGCATGTTTCAAATGCGAGCATTCCTTTTGCTAATGCTCTGATCGCTGAACCAAAGGCGGGACGGGAAGCTCTGATCGGCGCCGTACACTTCACAAAGTTGCATCTAGGGCCCCCAACAGACGCGTATGATTCCTGGAGAGAGCAGCTGAATGTTAAAACAGATACTGCAGAGTGGTGGTGTGCCTTTTTATTTAATTTGGATGAGGGAAGAATATATTTTAGAAAACATGGCTGGGCAAGACGCTCTGTTGTACGTTAAGGAATAATTAGAATGGGGATCTGGGTAAGAAAGACTTGCTATGATCTAGACCTGAATAGTTTATCTATATGTCTTGAGCACTATAGAACCTTCAGAGCTGTTGAACAGTAAAGATAAAGATAAATTGAATTAATTTATTTTGAATTTATATACCAGCCTCTGCCTGCATTAATATTAAGTTCCATCCAAAATCTAAATAGAAAGACTGTAATCTTAGAAGTTCTCTCAATAGCATCAGCAAATCATTCTTGTTTACCCTACATGCTAATAAAACGGGAACATGACACTCCTGAAAACAAGATTGCAAAATACAGAAAATGTGGTCTGACATTTTTTTTCTCCCCAAAGGAGGGACTGCCACTAACTAAAGTATTTCTTATGAAAGCTCGATTGCTTAAGATGCAGAATATTAAGAGAGAAAAACACTTTAGGACACAGCCATGTCACCAGCTGTTACTCACCCTTAATGAAATTGTTAAGTGATATTCTTCATAAATAGGTCAGAGAAACTTTTGAATTGTGAAGAATGTTTTATCTCTTTCTTTGAAATGTTTGTATTAAATTTAGAACTGGTAATTCATTAAGCTCATTAGCTCTGACTAGGAGAGTAGAGCAATATCTAGGATATAGATTTCAAGGCTTAAAAATGTTAGTGCTTACAAATAAACATGAAAGCAATGTGTGGAGAAAAAATATGGGATCATAATATGTTTAACTGTTTTTTGAGCGTGGCCCTCTGGATTAATTAAGAACATTTTCTATATTCAGACACTTGAATATAAACAGAATACATTATGACTTTTGGTTGACTCTGTTTTAATAGGGAAAAAGAGAATGCATTATGATGAATACAGTGGGAACTAGTTGAGACTATATTTTGTTGTTTGCTTTTTTGGCTTCAGTTAAAAGAGGAGATAATCACTGAATTTTACAGGATCACAAATCCAAATTATATTATTATTGTATGACATTGAATTTAAACAAAGTTTTTAATATATATGTATACGTATACATACACACTCTCTTTGCGGTGGCCTGTTCTTTGTTGCAGATTTGTAAGGAAGTAAAACGCTATTGAGCTCTGCCAAATGCTTGATTTGTGATGAAATTTTTATTTAGTCTTAATAATTCCTGGTATAATGCAATAATTGTCCAGACTTAAGTCACAGATAGTTATACTGGCTTCCTCTTAGAAAAGAGGGAACTGGATGAATCAAGCACTCGGTACTTGGGAATGATTTTAGAATCAGAGTCCAGTATTGCTGTAGCCTTCCCGTCATGGAGATTTTGGAAATAGCCTTTAAAGCAGTTTAAACATGCCGGATATATTATGTGCTTGTTCCCAGTTATTTTCTAGTTTCTTCATTGACTTGCTTTGTGGCCTAGAGGTTATAATTAGCATCTTTCCCATTTCTGTAAAATGGGTTTAAGAGCACCTAAACTTAAGCAATTTTTTGAGATTCCTGATGGAAAAGTCATAACTTAAAATGATTATTATCAGTTGGTTAACTGCTAGGCAAATTTGCCAGTGTGATATCACAAAGAAACACTTTTATACCAGAGATGTTTAGAGTTTAGTAGCTGTACATTTCAAATACACAGGGCTCAGAGGAATACTGGCTTTCACAGAAATGCAGTATTGAAAGAAACCAGGTTTCCACAACTCCGTCCAATGCATGCTGTGCATGCCCAGCAATTGAATTTGTTGGTCCATCTCAATCTGCATGTATTTGAATCCTCTCTGAATTCGAATCCTTGGTTATTTTTTTTTATTATTTTTTATTTCCTTTTTAGGTAAATCGTCATAGAAGAAATCATTCCCAACACAACTTGACGCTTGCAGACATCATTAGTACACAGGACCACACGGTAAGCAATTGCTCTGTAGAGCTGATAAATCACTCTTGTTATGTTAAATGTTTATAATGTAAATGTTACACATGCTTTTCTAAGGAATAAATACATGAGGCTTTGGATGCCTCAAGATGTTAAGGGATTCAAGGGACTTTGATTAATCAATAAAAGGAATAATTTTAGAAGGTACAAAGCAATTTATATAGCTTGACTTTGCTGTTAATTCTGCTGTATTAGACTGATGTTTCGTCAGTATTAATACTTGGTGTAAGGGGATGTGACCGTGTCTTTGTCCTGTCTTTGCCCATATTAAGGTGGTTTTAGTATTAATATCAATTTTTTTAGAAGTAAAAGTGATCACAAAATTTAAAAAAATTTCATTGACAATAAAAGAATCTAGAGGGAACGAGAAGCATAGAGGTTTTTCTATTAAAAGAAAATGAATATTCAAATACAGAATGTTGGTATCAGTGGTACTTTTACCAACACAGACTTTTCAGGATTAGGTAGGTTCAGAAGCTTTGAATTCTTCTAATCAGGAAAATTATAGAACCTACATGTGATATAGTTTCTAATACTGTTATGTCATGAGACCTTTTTTATTATTACTTAGAAACTCAAATATTTACACATACATGCTCTCATCTTTAATACTCTTCTAAAAAGAAAAAAAAAAAAAAAACACAACAAAACCAACCACAAGCCCCCACATAGTAATTCCATTTTCTTATTGCTTTGCTAATTCTTCAGGGCATTTTGGGTCATTTTCTCAACCTTCCACTTGTTGAAAAGGTACAGGGAGGGCAGCAGCTTAACAACAAATGATGATATTTCTTGAGACAGGAACAACAGAGCATATCATTAGGAAATACTCGGTATTTTTTTTAATCTAATATCATCCACTTGCAGAAATATTGTAAATTGATCCTGAACTGTCTTGGAAGTATTTTCTTGAAAACAAGTAGAACAGAATAGGGTATATTAGCAGATGTTAAAAAAGGGGAATATAGCACCCCAAACAGAGATTATAAAAAACATTGTGGTCACTCTAGAAATCTTTTTCTTTGTCTTTCTGATAAAGCTATTTTGTAATTACATAAATGCCCTTTTATACTAATGATAGAGAAAACTGTGCACGTTATCAGTTAATGAAGACCATGCTATTTTTTTTTTTAAGACAGCACCTGTACTAATTCAATTAAAGCAATATATATGAGAGCTGCTTTTCTTCGCACCGAGAGTTCTCATATTAACTGAAGACCTTTTACTTTTGGGCTGTTTAATTTTAGCCTGTTTAACTTAAAACAAATGGCAGATCTGAGCTATGTAATTTAAATCAGGATATTTTATATGCCCAGCATTTGTTAGTGGATTTGATATTCTAGCTCAAGACAATCGTATGGAAAATATGACTGAGCAGCAACATTTTCATCTGGAAGAACATCCAATTTTTAACTTCCCCAAATGTGAGAACAGAGGTGATTCAGATCTGATGTTGAAAATCACATTTGCCTTTAGTTTTGGATTGGTTAAAATAACAGTTTGTGAAGGGTGGTTGGTAAACTTTGAAAGCATGAGATTTTTGGGTCTGATTCAGAGAAGCAATCAACAGCTCGAATGGTTAGCCAATGCTCCTCCCAATTTCTGTTTCCAGATGGATAGAAATATTAAAAAGAATAACCTTTCTCATATGTTATTTGGCATCTCTGGCCCTGGCCAAGCACCAGAAGTTTTATGCTACAAAAATGAAAGGTTAGAAGGGGAAGAAAAATATCAAAAGATGTAAAATAAGTTTGATTTTAAAAAAAAAAAAAAAAAAAAAAAAAGTAGGTGGAGATGGGGATTAAGTCTTATTTTAGCTCTCATAATTCACCCATCCATCACTAGATAAATAGTGACATGACTCTACACAATAATCCCTACATACTTTCTCTCTGGGTTTTCTATGGCAATGATATGCATGACAGGAATTTGCATGAGATAAGTACAAATTATAGAAAATGCTCACGCTAATCCTCGTGTACCCATTTGAGAACGTCACCCAAATCATTGTCCACATACCTACAGACCTTTTCATAGGTGCAAACAGGTATGTACACAATATATATTTCATTATATTCTGTATCCCAGCAACAGACAAAAATCTAAAGAAGCAGTTAAACGTATTACGCTGTTAGTATCACGATATTTTGTAAGATCAAAATAACAAATAAGTTTGATTTAAAAATCCTTGTGTTGCATGTTAAAGCATGTGCCATTTAACTGCTTTGCAGACAGCAAAATTTCTATTTAAATTGTTACAAAGTCACCTTGTGATGCATTTTGCTATAAAGATCTTGTGGAGTTACAATGTCCTGGTGAGGTACTGACCCAGTAGCGTTTGAAAAGGAAAACAGACCCACCCTGAATCACGAATTTGCTTATTTTCCCATTAGTGACATGGCTGGGACATGGTTAGCTAATGAGATCTGACGAGAAGGCAGGTCGATGGGTTTTGCTAAAGACCAGTCATCTTGTTTTGTTTGGGTTTTAATTTTTAAATGTAAATTTACATAGCCAAAAATACCCCTATCCCCAGTTGTATATCACAGCTATACAAGGGATCTTTCGGCAGATCATAGAGAGCCCAGTGTCTGGGAAGGCCTCTGGCTGAGGGAAAGCGTGATCAGAGACGTGGAGGAGCACAAATTAAGAGGAATGAAAAAAAAAAAAAAAAAGAAAAAACCCACCAAGCGTAGGACTTGCTCCTGATATCGCAAAACTCAAGTGCAACCTTGATAGCTTGCAACCAGGGTTGCAGCCTCCTGTATTCCAGCAGAGTCCTTACCTTGTCCTGACACCACGGAAAAGGGACCAGGTTTCAGCGATGGCATAGTATGGGATCTACTACGGTGTATCAGGTTGCTAGTATCACACGCTGTTTTGTATTGGTAACAGCGAAGGGCTTTGCCTTTTTGGGTGTATTTTGGAAAATGCACGGCGCAGCTGTGCTTTGCCTTGTTTATAATTCCAGTTTCAGATTGTATGTTGAGAATTGACGGAACCGCTCAATTTGGTTTTCTGCACCGTGCTATGAGATCATTTAGTTCAGCTGGAAACTTGAAGACAAGTTCTCCCTGGGCGTGGGTGCACACACTCCAATGAAGTGTGACCTTCGAAGGGCTGTGAGGGGTGAGCGCCTCGATACCAGAGCTCATCCAAAAGACAGCACCACTTAAAAGCAAAATGCCTTTTAGCATCTTGCATGAGCCTTGATTTAGTGATGATGCAAAGTGTGGCACCTATGAAGGCAATGTAACATTTCCTGTCGTACAGATCATAGAATCATAGAATTGTTAGGGTTGGAAGGGACCTCAAAGATCATCCAGTTCCAACCCCCCTGTCATGGGCAGGGACATCTCCCACTAGATCAGGTTGCTCAGAGCCCCATCCAGTCTGGCCTTAAAAACTTCCAGGGGTGGGGCTTCCACCACCTCTCTGGGCAACCCGTCCCAGTGTCTCACCACCCTCATGGTGAAGAACTTCTTCCCAACGTCCAGTCTGAATCGACCCATCTATAGTTTTAATCTATTCCCTCTAGTCCTACCATTACCTGACATCCTAAAAAGTCCCTCACCAGCTTTCTTGTAGGTCCCCTTAAGATACTGGTAGGCCACTATAAGGTCTTCTCAGAGCCTTCTTTTCTCCAGACTGAACAACCCCAACTCTCTCAGTCTGTCCTCACAGCAGAGGTGCTCCAGCCCTCTGGTCATCCTGGTGGCCCTTCTCTGGACACGTTCCAGCACGTCCATATCTTTCTTGTAGTAGGGGCTCCAGAATTGGACGCAGGGCTCCAGGTGGGGTCTCACAAGAGTGGATATTTGATGTTTCTCTGACATTGGTTACCCCTAAACATGACTCTCTTTAGAATGTAATAATCACGACGCTTCTGCAGAAGTATGGTGTGTTCCTCAGAGCTACTATGAAACTCAATATATGAAATGATACCTTGACATAGTTTACTTGCAATATATTTTCAACTCATTTTTTACTTGTAGCTAGAAACTTTGCTTGCATTAAAATAAATTTCTTCTACATCAACAAATAGAGTATCATTGGGGTATTTTTAAGGTTAATTCTGTTTAAGGTTAATTCTGTTTACATTGTTTGCATTTTAAGGTTACATTTTAAGGTTAATTCTGTTTACATTGCTTGCAAATTTTCAAAAGAACTGGCTGTATAGGAAAAAATAAGTGATTAAACTGAGAACTAGCGATAAAATGCCCCCACACTAGATTAGCTAGATGCAGACTCTTATGTGTGTACTAAGTGGATTCATTTGTCTGGATAAATTACATAGTTATGACATGTTTGTTGGTTTTTTTTCTTGTAGGTAGTGGAGAAAGAAGGATATCTTCTGAAAGCTAAAATAGCAGATGGTGGCAAGAAATTAAGGTATTCTATGTGAATGTTACAGAACTTATCAGTTGCAAAACTGGGTTAATGCATGTTTAAGTACGTATAGCTATTATTGCTGCTTGTGGACAAACTGCTCTTGTTTCAGTTACCATTATTTAAAGCCAATGCATGATTACAGTCCCAGAAACCAAATGGCAGCAGCTAACAGGCTCATCGCATACAAAGAGCATGTGTCAATATCAGCCTCTATATTATATACACATTTTACACACATTAAGGACAACCTTAAGGCACTGGGCAAACCATGAAGATATTTTGCAGTGGGCAAATTTTAGGTGCCAAGTGTGTGCTTGAGGGGTCAAGGATGGTATGTAGGAACCCACCATGTGGTGATCCACAGAGATTCCAAGGCAAGATTGTCAAAAGTGGTCTGCGCTTACTCGCTTAGCACTGTTTGTGTTGAAAGTAACGTTAACATTAATGCTGCCTTTTATGGGAGGATTTGCTATGGTTTGCTGTATTTAGATGCCAGTAAAGGAGCAGCAGTGATGTGGCCAGCACTGTATGCTACCAATGAGAATGAGAAAGTAATGTGAAATATTACATTTCACATGTGGAGGTGTCCCTGCCCATGCAGGGGGTTGGAGCTAGGTCATCTTTAAGGTCTCTTCCAACCTAAACCATTCTGTGATTACATTTTCTGCCTGGAGAAAGGAGCCAAGCAGTAAGTTCTCATACCTATATAGTGCTAAACCATAGGGATCCTAGAAACACTCGTTGAAAAGGGAAGTCTGGAGGTCACCTGCTCCAACCTCTTGAAGCAGGAACATTGTCACCACTTGGCTAAGCGTGCTGCAGCTGGGTACCATCAGGGACTGGTATTTTGGGAAAAGGCACTGAAGCCTGTAATACTCTCTTCCCTACTTTGGGCGCTGCCAGAAGCTTCAAGCAGGGTGTGCATCAGCTGAGCATCACCCGTGAGCAAGCCCCGAGGAGGAGGGAGTTTTACCTTCCCAGAGCATCGGGTGCGCTCAGCACGAAGCATCTCCGTGGCCGGGCGTTGCGCGCCGGCTCGGCGTGGGCGCAGCGTGGCTGGGCCACTCGCCTTTGTAACTAGCCCCGACCAGTCTCGCGTTTCGAAACAGCCTGAGAGGTTGCCAGCGCCGCTGAAGCTATAACGTGCTGCCATCAGGTGTTCGTTTGACAGAATGCAAACGCGTTTGCTCCTTTTGCGGCCCCCACGGGTCGGGCCGCCCCTCGCAGGGGCTCTCCACCAGCGGCTTTCAGCCACGGCTTTAACCCTGTGGCCAGAGACAAATTCACGCAATCTCTTTTTTTCATCCTAGCTGGGTCTTCTCTGCATACTGACATTTATGGCTCGTTATACGCAGAGAGGATCGGTAGTGGCGATTCAGCTAATCTGTGTGCGCTTTGTCTCATGCCTCCTTTCACTTACCTAAACTTCATTGGCTGGAAGTGATTTCTTGAATAATACTGGGGCCGCACGGCAAAAATTAGAATATCGTGAACTGGCTTTTCTAAAGAGCTTGAAAACCTTACGTCACTGTGTGTACCCCATGAAATAACAATATGTGCCCGTCTCTACAGAGACTAATACACTTTCAAGGATTTTTTTTTTTATTTTTTTTTTTTTTAAACTGACAGATGACTTTATGGCAAATCTGATAGAAAGGTTGTCTAGTTTATATGCCTTTTATCATTAGGTCACAAAAGTAATGAAGTTCTGATTTTAAAATGAAACAACTGTAGAATAAAAGAACTGAGGAATTTAAATTTCGGGGAAAAAGAATCTTCTTGCAGATAACATGGTGAAATTCAGTTGCATTCTCATAGATTCTACAATTCCTGTTGTCTCTTGCAAAACCACTGAATTTTCTTATTCCTGATGGAATTAAAGCATTCTCTGCATAAAATTCAGAATGAAGCTTAGGTAAAACATCTCACCAGATATAATTTAAGAAATATTATTCATTGACTTTTAATTTCTTTGTTGTTGACTTCTCATTTCAAAACTAAAAATAGGACTGCATTTATTATCTTCTTTTAATGAGGTCCAGGTTCAAATTAAATGTTTTCAAATCTTGGCAAACTTCCCAGTTAGTTCGATCAGAAATTTGGATCTTTTAAGAAGATTCCACACAGGTCGGGGACCTCAAAATGCAATTGGTGATTTATATTTCTCAGGCAGAAAAACTTTCCCCGCAAATAGCTGGAGCTGGCACTCTGACTAGTAGAAGTGGCTGTGACACAGAAATTTTCCTCTCCAAGCATTTGGTGTAAGTTGGGTACTCAATCGAAGCTGTGTCCCAAGGGTTTTAATCCTCCAGTAATCCATATTTATCCAGGATATCCAACTTGTTGAAAAATCTGTTTTTAAACCAGCACGCAGCACGCTTGGCCATTTATTCTCCTGTGCGCTTACAAGACCTTTTATGAGTAGGGAGGGAAAAAAAGAAAAGGATGAAAATTAAAAAGAATTGAAGTCGTATTTACCAGTAGACAACTTGTATTCACTACCCCGATGGCGATTCTCAGCTATAGCGCTTGTTTCCTAAAGATACTTTAAAAAATAATTAGCTGAGGTTGAACTGTTCTTAATGCCAACATGCGCAATCCCCAACTACGGCAATAGTTCGTGTTAGCCAAGGATACGGTTTTGTAGCGGTAATAAATGTAGCTGAAAATCTCAAAGCGGATTACAAACACTGTCCTTTTGTGGGAAAACATTTGTCAGGATGGTCAGGTACTTTTCTAAAACCCTACTCTTTCTTTCTCAGTGTATCTTTCTCTATCTTTTCCTCATTAACATGGCATAAAAAAAATACAGTCCCGTTTTCTTCAAACGGATTCACCTCCTTCACAGAGACTTTCTTTCACTGTTACCTCTTATTGCCCGTGTTTTAGGGATGACCATCAGATGGTGCTGGGTGAAATCCTGCCCACACTGAAGTGAGCGCCAGTACCTCCAATAATGCCAGTGGTGCTAGGGCTTCACCTGTAATATTGGTTATGCTCCTTAAGCTGGTGACTGAAAAATATTGAATAGGAAATGAATTAATAGAAAAACTGCCTGTTGTTATGCCTGATGTGCAGTTTGATGAGATATTGAGTGCAGCAGAGCTTTGAGATGGATCTGGAAATGAGCATCGCAAAGGAGACCGAAAGGCTTTCAAACGCAACAAAGCCGGGTTTTGCTAGAATTAAAAAAAATGGACGTGTTTGAGTCACTTAGGAATATCTAAACATAGAAAACTCAAAGGGACTAGGGAAGAGAGGAGAGAGAGGAAAAAGGGGTTTTAACGACTCCTCCCTGGGCCCTTGGTGTCCTTACACGCAGCTCCCTCCTTTTTTCACGCACTGCAACATTCACGTGAAACAGCCTGTTTATCATACGCAATTTCAAGTTTATTCTGAAATGTTCAGACTTGTGATTTGCATTCACATAGAGAAAATAGTGGGTTTATGAGTATTTTTGTAAGTATCAGGTGTTACGACCCTCAAATAGGAGGCTCAAACTTGAGACCTTCGTCTAAAACTAGTTTTCTCTCAGACCACATCTACTTGTTTATGATTATGTGGTGGTTTGAAACATCACATTAGATGTAATATATGTAATAGCATTTTCTTCTGAGATGAATGTTATGTTCTTCTGCGTCAGGGGACACTTTCACATGTCCATGTGTATTTTGACTTCTCTCTGGCCCCAGCAGTTTGCCAGCTCTCTGGGGTTGTACCGTGAACTCCTGATGTTTAACGGTTACTCCAACCTCTCTCAGACATCGTTCTTATCTTCCTTGCTCTCCTGTAAATTTTATATTTAGGGAAAGGCAAAGTATTTTGGACTTTTCAAAACAGACCCTTTGTTGAGCTCTGTATAGTCAGATCAAAATTACATTTTTCCTTCTGAGTTGTATTTTAACTATTAGTTACCAAAAGAGAGCACCAGCTATTGGAGTCCTTCGAGTATATGAGAACTTTAAGCACATGTGAATAATCCTCTTGTTTGCCTGTGGTTAAGGCACCTTGGTGGAAAAGAAACATAGATGGGCTTTAAAACCTAAATGAGGAGAAAGAAGGCCTTCGAGCTTTGTTGGGCCACATTCAGGTGTAAATGGGATGGTGCAACTCCATCAATATGGTGGAAGTGCATTGCTGATACTGACTTTAGACCATTTCTGTTTCTGAAACGAAATAATTAAAAACCAAGTCTACAAATGGAGCACCTTTTACCTCCTGCTTGCATGCCTTGCTGATTTTTTTCTTTTTAAAATTTCATTTTATTTTTAAGGAAAAACTGGTCCACGTCCTGGGTTGTTCTCACAGCTCGGAAAATGGAATTCTACAAAGAATCCAAGCAGCCGGCGCTGGCCAACCTGGTAGGCAATCAACCATCCAATATCCTCAGCTTCCTCGCCACTGTTATTTCAGTAGAAAAAGTTTGGTGTTTACATAAGACAAATTCGGACTGAGCTGACAACCTTCAAGGGTTTGAGAGCAGCTGAAGGAAAATGCCTTGATAAACTTTTAATCAGATGGAGCGTATGAGAAGAAATAGGACTTAGCATGTCCTTTATTAAGAGGTGCATTTTGAGAATAATTGCAAAGTGAGACGAATGGTGAGTGACTATCCCGTAATGTGAAGGTAACACTTTAAATTAAGGTGCCATTTATAAATGCTTTATTCTTATTTATGAAAATGATCACTAAATGCGGCTGCTTCCTCAAATAATGTATTATAAAGTATGTTATAAAATGCATTAGTAATAAATGCTTAACAGATGATGCGATGAGAATCTGTTGCAAAGGATATTGTGAGACGTAAATTGTATTAAACCATGTATGTGCATCTTTAATACATGAATTTAAGTTGTTATCTACCATCCTATAAAGTGGCTTATACATTAATAAATAATAATAAATTATTTATAAACGGCACCTTAATATAGGGTGTTGCCAAAGCAGAAAACATTATAAGTTAGCAAAGTGATTTTTTATCGTAGTATAAATGTGACAACTACCATATCCCGCTAACCTTCCTGAATATTTCTATGACTCCATCTAATGCAGCTAATGCAATTTCTGTAGCCTGTAGTTACTACAAAGTGAAATTTGCAGTACCTTTTTATTGTGCCCCAAGGAAAGACCACCGATCTTAGTCTTCGGAGATGTGACAGCTACGTTGAGCAAGCAATAACGGCACGTACTCCTTCGGTGCTAGTTATTGCCGAGTTTGAGCCTACGAACCTGAATGTGGGCAGGAAAAAGGGGAATTTGGTAAATGCGTGACACTGTGGGCAGCGAAGGGACAGGTTTGACAAAGCCCCGTTGTGAAAGGCTCTCAAGGCCTGATCAAACCTGCCAAATCTCGTTGGCGTGATGGGTGGCCACAAAGGTGCTCTCTTTGGCAGGAGTCACAAACAATAAGCTATTTTTTTCCATGGCAGGTGATACAAGCATTGTCTTCTATCTATTCCTGATCTATCAATGCCACCTGCCATAAAATCAGCTTTAAAGAACACCTTTTCCTGCCTTGCTTTTTCGGAAAGATGAGGGTTGCAGAAAAATAAAAATAGATGAAACAATAATAGCAAGTAAAGGATGAAATTTGTTATTTTCTGCTCCTGTTTGTGCTAGTACAGCAGGAAAATACACTTTTCCAAAGCCATGAAAACAGTATGGCTTGAATTAATATTTTTTCAGAATCATCTGTTTTCCTTAAAATTGAATTAGTTATTATTTAAATGAAAAAAAAAAAAAGTTGCAGGTGAACTTATTAGAACCAATCTTACCATTTACTAGCTGTCTTATGCTTCTACCTTCTCCTTCTTTTCACCTCTCTTTGCAAGTGCTCACCCAGATCCCAGGAGATAAATGGACCAGTGGAAATTCAACACACAGGAGACTCGATTTGGCTCTGAGGCTCCTCCACACGGTTAAAATTCCCATTGGCTATTTAAGGATTCAGATGCTAAAGTAGACTTGCCGGGAGAACATGCCTCTGGCCCAGATCTCAATCAGTTTAACTCAAAAAATTAAGGTGTGCTACGAGAAAGGATCTTCTGAGAAGTCAGTCCCTTTCTCTGAAGTTTTACTTCACCCGCAGTGCTCACAATTAGTGAGATAACATCTGCTGCCGCCTGTGTTAGGAAGAACGCAGGCATATTGATCCCATATTCCTCTCATTACGAGGGAAAAAACAAAAGTATGTTTTTTGTTTGGTTGGGTTGTTTTTAATTCCATGCTAGATCTGAACACTGGGGCTGTGAACTCAACGTTCACTAGGTTAGAAAAAGCTGTTCAAGTTGCATTTTCTGTCTATTGCACATAACTTCTACGCAATGGTGAAGAAACAAATTGGGTAAAGCTTGAAAACAACAAGAGCTGTCAGTATTCAAAATCTTATAACCCAATTTCCTAACCCCAAATTTCACACATCAAAAAAAGCTAAACCGGCATGTTGATCTCATCTGATAAAGCAAATGCAATGCTTATTTCCTTTGTAAACCATTTAACCAAATATAATTTTGATAGTGGAAAGGAAATAAAACAAAAAGGCTTCATTAGAAATCAGTTGTTTACTGATTTTTTTTTTTATTTTTTTTTTTTAGGTTTGGTTTTTTGTGTGTTTTTTTTTTTTTTCCCCCCCCCCAGCTGTAGTTTACTTTGGGAAAAGGGGAGCTCAACCATTAATTAAATAATGTAATAGAGGCAATGTTCATTCACGACAGCATGACTCATAACAAAGCATTTTTATTGTTAGCAGGAAAATGATGTGACTTAACAAAAAGATTAATGTTCCTTTGTATTATAAAGATATTAATTCATTAATTATTAAGTACTGTACATGAAGTGAAAATTCAGAATAAGACAGCATCATTATAAGAGGAATGATATTTCACAATAAAGGCAACAGGAGAGAGGGAAATGAAAGCACATCCTAATCGTACCTCTTTTTCTGATGATAGGATAACACTTAGAGGTCATTTAGAATTATATTTACCAAAATCTTTAATAATATTCTAATGCAAAGAACTGATAATAGCGAAAAGGAGGTGTTTGGGTTTGGTTTTGGTTTGTTTTTTTTTTTTTTGTATGGTTGTAGATGTAGGACACAGTGTAATGACTTTCCGGTTGATTTGCATGGAGAAGACTGGGATCCATAGCTTTCTGGTGAAGGTAGTGACAATGTCTGGTGTTGTTATTAGTAATAGAGCAGAATAATTAAAGCACACAGAGGAGGGATTCAGAAAATGAGCTTGTTTACAAACATTACCGAGAATGCACGTTTGCATGCCATGTAGTTAAATCATTATCTTTTGCTACTGCCTTGATCAGTTGTGGTCACGCTTTTGATACACTTTTTTTAGCATTCGTATGAATAGAACTTGCTTTTCATTTTAAATTAAGGACATTGTGATCTCAAAGGATCACGGCTCCGTTCTTTCTCACCGGTGTTAAATTCTATTATCAGTTGGTCTTTCTGACCAAGAAAAAGTAGTCTGTTTATTCCCTGAGATAGTTTATTCAACAGAGGTTATTTTAACCTCAGGTTATTAGCCCATCTGCAAAGTAATTTAGCGAGTGAAAATGCTGCTGAAATCCATATTCATGTTTAGGAAGATTTCATTGTAGCAGACACTTGTATCAATTTACAGCATAACCCCCTCCAACAACACTGATATAACATAATTGCTCTGACTGCGAAACACAAAGCAAGGACGGAGAGGGCTCAGGCTTTCCCAGTAACCTTAACTCCCTCTCGCGCAGTGTCGCTGGGTAATGCGGAGGCTGGAAAGAAAACTACGGACCACGTTTAGGCCAGGAGGAGTTTCTAGGCAGTTTTCCTGGAATCCCTCTGGATTTAATCGGGGCTTCCCATTGTGTGGAGCTCCCCAGGTGCCTTCCAGTCCCTAAAGGGGGTCTACAAGAAAGATGGGGAGGAACTCCTTATCAGGGGGTGTAATGATAGGAGGAGGGGTAACCGTTTCAAACTGGAAGAAGGGAGATTTAGATTAGATATTAGGAAGAAATTATTTACTGTGAGGGTGGTGAGACACTGGAACAGGCTGCCCAGGGAGGTTGTGGCTGCCCCATCCCTGGAGGTGTTCAAGGCCAGGGTGGATGGGGCTTTGAGCAGCCTGGTCTAGTGGGAGGTATCCCTGCCCATGGCAGGGGGGTTGGAACTGGATGATCTCTAAGGTCCCTTCCAACCCGAACCATCCTATGAAAAGAGGGACTCACGCGCTTGATGGACAGTTTCAGGCTTGATGGATCCGGGTGGTTTTGCAAGCAGTTTTCATCAGAAGCTTCACATACAATGCCATACCTGCGAATCTCATATGGTGTTTATGTACATCTCATATCCCCGTAGCAGAATTGCTAAATTCTCCAAAAGCGAAGTTTTCCAGTTCATTGTTGTACATAGCAGAAAGGGTGTTCATCTTTCCACACCATCCTATCCTTTCTGGAAAGGGAGATGCGCATACTTATAATTTTCTTCTGCTTATTACAAAATCAGAGCTATAAACAAATTCCAGATTAGTACAACAAAATTAAGCTGTGTGTGCACTGATTGCACCGAGGAGTCCAAGTTCTGCTGCGGCATGCTTTTTCATACAGTCATAGAAATTGGAGATGGTAAAATCCTATAGAGTTCACTATTCCACCTTCCCGCAAAACTTCCCCGGGATTCTCACTGTTTTTTCTCACTTCACTGTGAAATGCCATGGCAGTTTTCCTGAGGAAAATATTCTGTAGCCCAGTAGCTTTGACTATCAAGAAACTTTGTCTGTTTCTTTGTCTATATGTTAAACTCTTCTTTGCATCTCATTACATGTTTCCAAAATTTCTCGCCGCTTTCTGCTAGTGGAATAAAGCTGCCCTTCTTTTGTTAAAGTATTTTCAGACTCAAACTGTCCTTTTGGGCAGTTTTTTCAAAGAGACCAAGGCGGTCCACTTCGACAAGGCTGTCTTGCGTGTTCATGACGGGTTACAGAGCTGCCCGCGCTCTGCGGTGCAGACCTGGTCATTGCATGGAGTCCTGGGGAGGAAACTTCCCTGGGGTGTCTCCTGGCCAAGGAGAATGGTCTAGTCCAAGTAGGCACCATAGCCCTGTTTATAAAATATAGCACTGGAATACTGAAAATTCAAGGTTTTTTTTTTTTCCCCCCATTTGAATATTTTTATAGGTTGATGTTTGTCTGGTTGTTTTTCCACTTTGTCGCTTTTGCCATGCAAATATTAACGGATTAAATTTCAAAACTTCCTTTTAAAATCAACTATCGATACTGAAGTTTTGATCTGTTATTCAAAATTCAGGAAGGTTAAGTTCTTGTCAGAGGCCAGGCAGGAAGTTTGAGGCCGAGCTGGAGAAAAAAAATCCAAACCCTGCTCTTCCAGTGGTTTAGCCGCAAGAACATCCTTCTGTTTTGAATAGCATATTTTTTCTATTAAAAAAAAATAATATATAAAAAATAAAAAAGGAACAAAGACATGCAGGACTGTCAGTTTTAGAGGAGCTGAACCATGGTGGTTTTATGGTTTGGCAAATGTAGACGATAATTACAACTCCAGTACTGAAAAATGCCAGAGTCTCTGGCTGCAAATTACTTGACCAGGATTTCTTACTCTACTTCTTTTAACCTAAATAGGTCCTTTTCTACCCATCTCAAAAGCACCCTGGAGAACACACTTTTTTTTTTTTTTTTTTTTTTTTTTTTTTTTTTTTTAGCCTTTGATAGCAACATCAGAAAAATTCAGTGAGCAATCTTTGGAAAGCTGATGATGTGGTTGATGCCGGACTGGCCACTGTAACTTCTTCTATTAACTCTGTTTTCTTTATCACTAATGCCATTTCTTTAAGGTAAAATGGTTTAAGAACAACAGAGCAAAAAAGACACATCAAGCTGATTAATTATGTTATGTGGATATTACTCCATATCTTACCCAAAAGGGACTTATTAGTGCTTTATACTGTTAGCTCTAGTATTTTTGTTGTTGTCTGGGACGTGCAGTAACCTAATCTACGATGGCTACTCTAAACTACATGGGCTTTGCCAGAAGTGCTGCGCAGGCCGAGTCCCTGGAGAAGTAGCTTAGATGGTAAATGAGGATTATTGTGCTTTACACCAACTCCCAGCAACGTAGATGATACAGGCAAACAAATCTGCTCTCCAAATTATTTGCATCCATACGGAGGAGCTGGGGAGGCAGAGCTGTGTCACTCCGGGATGCGGGGACCGACATCGCGAAGCAGCAAAGTGTGTGGAGCTACCCTAGTGTTGAGCTCTTTCGGGGTGTCACACATATGCCCTCGAAGCCTCTTATTTATATATTTTTGTTTAGGAGCTAGAAATGATAATTTTTTTGGAGAAAGGAGATAGCTTGTCTTACAGATACGACGTATGTTCTTGTCTAATTTCTGTCCTTTCCAACTGCACCAGTTTAAATTTGCATTTGGAAAAACCACAAATCTTTACCTTTTCAACCCAAAGGCTTTTCAAGAGGTTTTTCAAAGTAAGAATTTAAAATCTCTGGTCAATGTGTAGGCATTTGTGTTTTGATCTGTTTTATGTTATGTTATATTATGTTGTCTGTTTTATGTTTATGTTATATTAGACTGGTTTTTAAACCATCTAATTATCTTTAAAATTATATATCTAGCATAAGAACCTTATTTCTGAGTTAAAACACCTCAGGAGTGGTTATTTAATAATACCAGGGAATAATGAACTCTTTTCAGTAATAGCAGCAGCTGTGCTACAATAATCTGATGCTTGAACTTGATCTGTTCTTGCTTTATCTGATAACTGTCCCCACTTGTGAAAAGTCAAGCCATGTTCATGGTGGATTTTTTTTTTTTTTTTTTTTTTCTTTCCAGAAACCAGGACATAAACCTGAGTGTGTGGATTTGTGTGGTGCTCGCATTGAGTGGACCTCAGAGAAATCCAGCAGAAAGAACGTCTTTCAGGTAAGAGGCAACGTATGCGTTTCATTGCTCATTTGAGTATAAACTCTGTTAAGAGGCAGGTTCTATTTCCTTGGTTTTAATAAGTAGAGACCGATTTCATACAGCGTTTTTCTTACCAATACAGGAGTGTAACATTTTATCAAGCATCGGTTTACTGTTTTTCTAAGAGAAGGATTTCTGATGACTGAGTCTCCTAAACACTTGAGAACCTGTTGATTTATTGATTAATGCTCTATATTCCATTTGTTTTTAAAACTTAGTAGGTAATTGCTTTGGGTTCAGGCCTAGAATCTTGACCTAAAGGACTTCCATAAACACAACTTCTTCAAACTGCTTATACAAGCATGGCTCCAACACAGTGCGGTTACTCTGTTTATTTTTATTGCTGTTCAGGGTTCTCAGACGGTGATGACCCAGGTTCATTTCTGGAAGGGGAGGGGAGGTTTTTAAAAGCTTGCCTCTATCAGGGCCAGCATAGAAGGACATGTATTTCTCATAGGACTATTCTTCATTGATGGAAAATAATATTATTTAATTGCTTCGTCTAAATCCCATTGAATTGAAAGGGAGGATCAAGGCCCAAGAAGATGAAAGGACGAGAAAAGCGTTACTGCAAGGTTAACATTCCAGGATCTAGGGGCTAAAATAGTTTATTGCAACATCTTCAGGTTTTGGACATACTCCAACTCCCATGAATATCAGTAGAAAAGGGTTTGGTTTTTTTTTTGTTTCACTAAAAGTTGCATCAAGCCACATCAAAATATTATTCTCTATGAATAGAGTTGTTTCCCAGAGTTCTAACATTAAGAATTTTTAACAATACAAACAATAAAGGGAAGAGAAACACAGAAGGGAACGCATCAGGGTCAAGATACTGTTAGTTACCAGATAGTCCTTTGGCATCATCACCAAGTGAAACATGCTGGAGGAGCCAACTGTGCCCGGGTCTGGGGTTTAAGAACAAGACTGCCACACACAAATTCCCCCAAGGGACTGTACATGGCTTCTTGAAAAGAAACCTCTTTGGGTGAACTGGGTGTTCCAGAGATTTTTCAAGGTTTGTTTTTCTAGACATCTTTCTGAAGCACATGCAATATTTAGCAACGTTCCTCTTCTTCAAGACAGTGAGACTTACGCTTCTATACCCCCCACATCCTTCAGGTTGACTTGAGACAACACTTGGAGCTTTGTCATTTCCTAGGTATTTTTAGAATAAATATTTTGGTTTTGCTGTCAATCTTCAGCTTTTTTACTTGGAACGTGATTAAGTATAACCTCAGCCTTCACTCCTGCAACCCCCTGAGCACGCTGACAAGTCTTCTGAGCTTCTAGGGTTTATTTCTCATTTTGCAGTAAGCAAAATTTCTGTTTGGAAATGCATACTGGAGCGGTGATTCATTGCAGCTAATACGTTTCCAATGTAAAGACAAATGAAGCTCTGCTATTGATTTACCAAACTGGTTGTACGAAGACTTTGCAATGCATTTTCTTCTCACTTCTGTTAGTGTGAGGTGTAACTCCACTGAATCAGAATGATGTGAGAAAGGAAACTCATGCACTACTGTTTGAACCCATTAAAACGTGTCTTCATCAAGCCAATAAGTGAGTGGGAGAGACATTAAGAAGTAAAAGCATGGGAGGAAGGACATATGTTAAGACACATTTTGAAAAGGGATGGAGCATTGTTTAGACAGAGAGCTACAAGAAGATTATGCCAGATGGTAAGAGCGAAAGAGGAGAAGGCTTTGGCATCAGTAGTGGTGACATTTTGGGAAAGGGAAGGACTGAATGAGACTGGTGCTACATGAGCAGATAGAGTGGGAAGGGGACTCGAGAGAGAGCGAGCGAAGATTTATGAGATAGTCTGGAGGGAATCCAAGGCGAGTTCGAAAGCGGAGAGGTCAGTTTGTACCTGGATACTGAATATTTCAGGAAACGCTTCTGATGATCTACTTATCCCTAGTGGGTGGGAATCAGATTGATAATATATGTCTACTTATTCATAGACTTGTTGAAATGAAAAGAACATGGGTGATTTTTTTTAATTTTTTTTTTTTTTGGCGACCTAAATATAGATGCATTGCATTGCCATTTGATTAAATACATTTGCTGCCTAACTCTGAAATGATCAGAAATAAGTGTGATTAAATCTTCAAAGCATGGCAACAAAGCATAGTTGGTGGGGTTCTGTTTCATTACTTTTTGAATAATAAACCATTATTTTGTGATTCAAACAGAGCAGTGGTTGCTTTCTGCTAATGTGTTGTACCAGGAGTAGATGCAGAATTTTGAGTTTGATTTAGCCTGGGTGCTCAATTTGAGTTCATGAATTATAGATTAGAAATAGAAAATGACTGTTGAGATTTTGGTTTGAAGAAAAAGAAGGAAATCTTGAATTTAAAATCTTAGCGTATGACAGTTAATGGATGGTAACAAGAAGATGGGAGTATAGGAGTATCATAAAGAAAACTAATTGGAAACATGATCGATGCAGGGAAAGAAAAAAGAGGAAGCTGCAAGTAAATGATATTCAGGCAGGAAGATTTGGGTTTCTGGGCTTGATCATGAGGTTTTCAGCAGTGTTACTCCACTCATTTTAATTGAGCTACTCCCTGTTTAACAGGATAAATCTGATCCGTCTCTCACACTATCCAATTTGTGCGTGCAATCTATTTCTGTTCTTGATGAACACGTTACGTGGAGGGTTTTTTCCAAGTTTTCCTTAATAGTAACTGGAAATATGCACAACTTTATAAAATATAACCCTCTGATTTTTCCTTCATTTATTTTATTGATGATATAGCTAGCACCAAGGGAAAGAACTGGTTAGAAACAGCCTCACGTGACGTGGGGAAACGTAGCGGTTTGCAGTGAGATGCCGTGCTGTTTGTTCTTGCTGCCTGAATGACGCGATACACTAGGTCTTCATCAGAGGAGTGGTGAATAAAAGAAGATTTATGTTCAAATCACATGCTTTAAATATTTCTGCTAAGTGCTAGTTTGCTCTTTGGTGTTTAGCCTGAAATTTAAAGCACTGAGGATTAAAAGGATTACAACATAATCTTAAATAATCCTAAGTGTCATTTACAGAGAGATGGTTGTAATAACTAAATAAAACCATGTTAAGGGATGGCGGTGTTGTCAGTCAGCAACTGGAACAGAAACAGCGCCTATGTCACTCTGTCGTTCTCCTCTTTCCTTTATTTGGCTTAGCTTGATAGTGGGTAGGTGCGTTTTGATGTGGGTTATCAAAAAAGAAAGTAACATGATGGGGTGCTCTTGAGGCAGTACTAATATGGCTGCCGAGGCACCAGTAACTAGGTTAGTTTACAGATTTTCTCAATATTCAGTGTTTTCTGCTTTTAGTAAACTTTTCAACTGGAGTTTATCCTTTCCCCTGCTTCACTCACCCTTGATGCTAAGTCAAGCAGCCCTTTTAATTTCAAATTCAGCCCAGACGTCGTGGAAGCCGTGCTCTTGACTTCTGGCTTCATAATTCGGGAGCTCCATTAGCACAAAGTCTTGTGGCTGTAGACTATTTCCTTGAAGAGGTTTTGGAAGATTTCTCTTGGATGATTCAAAAAAGAAAAGGAAAAATAGGAGAGAGGTGAAGAGTGCAGAAAAAGGTCACATGCAGCGTACTTGGGAATTGGTGGAGCTGCTTTTTTCTTTCTTAATAGCACAATTTGTTTAACCAACTGACATTTTTTTTAGTTTCTTTAGTAATATTTTTTTCCCCTGTTTACCAAGTTCATTTTTTAGGAAGGTTTCATATGAAGAATTTCTGGAGTTTCAATTCCCTGGCTTTAGCCACAGATTGGTGTGATATTGCGGTGGTTTTGTGTTTTGTTTTTTTTTTTTTTTTTAAATACACTGCAGCTGTAAGGGGTTGCTCACTCATACGCAACTAAAAATGAGTTTTTTACAAATTTGTGAGTGTATTTTACAAATATTGAAATCCGTGTAAGACATACAGTATTTCAACAGTGAGACAGCTGAAAGTACAACTGTACCTATGCGTAACATGAAAGAATTTATCTTGCAGCTGTTTCATATATAATAACGTTTATGGTGCGGATCTAGGGTAACTCCCTTGTCCTTGAAGCTATCCAGCTTTGTCCAAGAGGATAATCTGAATGATAAGCTATTTTGTTCTACATACTGTAGGATCAGTATAGTATCTGGATGCCTCCCAGGAATGTTTTAAGTCACCACTTCTTGCCATGGGGATCATTTTCTTTTCCATGGTCTCTCTAGAGGGAGCACTGAGGGTGCGATGTGGAGGGGCTTGGGCTGGGATTGGTATTTGGATTTCTTTGTATGGCTTTTCGATGTAAATGCTGTGTGGAGGAGGCAAGTCTAAGGAAGGCACCTTGCACTTAGTGAGATGTGAAGTTTCTGGTGGTCCTTATCAGCAGTTGGAGCGTGTTCTCCATCCTGAACCTGCCCCGGAGAAAGGGCTGTTTCCTGGGCCTGAGAGTGCTCTTGCCTGAAGCTCCTCCAAGGCGTGGAGCAATCTCTGTTGGCTTTGAATTACACATCCAGCGGATGGACCTGTGGTGATTTTCAAACCTCTGTATAGCATTTTGCCCACTTCTGGAGGTTTGTCTGCTGTGATCGTAGTTTAATTTCTATCCCAGGGACCTGAATATATTTTTTTTTTTTTCCTAATTAAAAGACTTAGCCGCATCACACAGTTATCAGATGGTATCAGCAAGAGGTTCTTTAAATAATAAACTTATAATTAGTTTTTAAAATAGCACAAGAAACAGTCTTAATCATCATCTCAGTGATGTTCTAGTGTATATTTTTAAGGACAAAATAGTCTTTTTTTTTTTTTTTAATTGATATAAGTGGGAGATCTTGAACACAGCAATGTGGAATGGTCTCTGGATTGTGTTTCTAATTCTCTCAACTACCTTGTTAGTGACCTTACCAGAAAAGCCCCTACCGAAATGTTCAGTAAAACCTAATGGGTGGATGCAATCTCCTGACTTCTCCATGTATCAGCTATTTTCTTTTGTAACCCAAACAAAAGACCTGTGAATGCCTGCCTTTTTTTTTTTTTTCTTCCCCCCCCCCCCCCAATGTAGTTGTCTTATTCTTAAAGTTTTTCATTTTGAAAGCCACATAATACTTCCTGTATTTGACAGAAATGTGAACAAAATGTAGAATCAGAGCTGTGAATGGTGGACACTTTAAATATACATTTATGCTTATTTCAGGGTTCTGGGACCTGACTCTTAATTCTGATTTTATAATATTATAGCTCTGGGGACATTTTTTTGACTAACTTCTTATTCACATCTGTTGATGTCCTGGTTTGAGGTTGAAATAGAGGCTCTTCCTTAAAATTTATTAATTGCTCTATTATCTTTTCCTTTTATTTTAAAAGCTAGAAATGAAACAATGCTTTCTTTAGTTCATTGCCTTCCTGGAGTCCCCAAATTTCCTGAGGTGTCAAGCGGTTCAGATCCAGATCTTTGCTTTCGGAATCAGGTGTTATAGTAGTGCTCTTAGCTTGCAAAACCAGGCAGGATCACATCAAGCAATGGCAGTAGAGCTGTGTCTCCTTTGCGTATCTTTATGCCAGGTTTTTGTTGTTGATGAAGACAGAAAAGTAAGAGAGAGAGTACATAGGGTAAGAAGGAAAATATCCTTGATTGTGGGGAAAGTTTTGCAGAAAAAAAAAACAAACCCATGCACACAATATACATTCTAAACGTTACACAATTGAGAAGTCACTTTGCTTTCTAAAGACTTTAAGGTGATAAAGAGGAGAGACATTTAGAGATGCTTGGTAATTTTTTTTTTAAATTATTTTATTGTTTTGGTGTATAAAAAGGGCAGATTTAATTGCAATCGGTTTACCTGTGTCGACAGTAGCTGCTCCTGAGACCCAGGGAGGTGCTCCTGGTTACTGAAGAGCATATTAGGTAGAAGCACTACCTGAGAAAGGAAAAGGTCCTCCTCTAACCCAGAATAAGCACGAGCCTGGTAACTGGGGCACTTGTATAAGCCAGGGGATCCGCAGTTTCACCCTTGTTTCAGGAGTGCTAGGTGAGCAACGGTGAGACTTTAACCACCCTGGGCGAATTAACGTGTTTGCCTTCTCTCGTGGCTGTTTCAGACTTGATGTTACTCCCGTTACCCCAAAGAGAGCATATTGAGAGTGAAATGAAATTCAGGTTGCTTTGTAAATACAGACACGAAAATGCTTGGTGTGATTCAAGTTTTAAGAAATACCAGGTAATAAAGCCAGTCTCCACCCCCCCACCCCCCCAAAAAAAAAAATGTGATGAAAGAGAAAGGGAGATATTTCATTATTCCTGTGGTACAGGCTGTGACAACAAAGCTTTACACCTAATGACAGGAACGTGCAAACTGTGTGGTCTTGGATTTTGTGTGTATAAAACCAGTGGCACATTGTAGAAAGTGATTTATAGAAAACTTTTTTTTTATGCTAGGTACCAAAATATTTGTACTTTGTTTCAAACCGTATACAGTTTTAAAATACACAAGGTATCAGCAGGCAGACGCTCGACTTTGACAAGGGTGTGCATTTAAAGGCTTTGGGAAACTGATTCCTCAACCTCTGGAATATAATTTCAAGGAACCTCTCTAAATGTTCAACCTCTATAATAGAATTCCGAAGTTTTCAAGGAACAGCAACTTTATTCATAAAACCGACAAGTTGAGCACTGGAAGTAGATTTCCCACAAAGTTATAGCTAATGTATTTCACGTTCTGTGGTCCCTGTGCCTGCTTTGGGGCAACGCAAAACTCCGTGGTGTCAGCAAGGGCCTCAGGTATTTTGCGGCTACAAAATCAGGACAGTAGTCTATTTTAAAAATAAATAAATAAAAAACCCCCTAGTCACCGTTTTACTGATAATGTGAAAAAAGTTATTATTTTTGCAGAAATGAAGTCCACTTCTAATAAGCAACATTTTGTCGTACCTGGCTACCTCAAGGAAGATTCCAAATCTCAACAAAACTTCGATTGATTTGCAGCTAAATATCATCTTAGCTAGACGGTTCCTTTTCACCAATTATTGCCCCATGAAAAAATTCATGAAAAATTCACTGTGTTGGGGGGGGAATCACTTGAGACGTGTAACGTCAACAGCTCATGGAGGTTTTGATGAAGTCTGGCTGAAGACAGAGCTGCTATGGGGCGGGTGTCGCGGTGATGCTGCCTGCAGCGCCGCAGATCTCCTCCGCTGTGGTACTCGCCGCGGGCCATGAAACACCAGGGCATCCAGCTCCTATAACACACCAGAGCCCTGGGGTCTCACGAAAACCCAGAGAAGTCCAAAATCAAAATACAAAGCGAGCCTTAGTTGTGGTTGGGTTTTTTGTTTGTTTGTTTGTTTTTTTCTGTGAAGATCAGGCTGATTTAAAAAAAACAAAACCAAAGAAACCAACCCACAACTCATAGTCTCCAAATCTGACATTGCGTGGACATAGATGTCTGTCTGCTAAAAATGATTATTATAATAGTGCACCGCGCTTTTTCAAGAGCCCAGCTTTTGACGGCTGTAAGCGCTGCTGTGTGAGTGACTGTGCTAGGTACGAGTGTCTGTGTGTGCTCATACACATGTGCTTCTTAAGAAATTATGTGAATCACTTAGCTTTTGACAGCTACGCTGCAGCTTTCAGACGTGCAGATGTTATTTGTCCATCAGAAAAGAAAATATTTATTCCAAGCCACAGGCATTTTCTGCATCGCAAAAATAAAACATAACAGCAGTTAATGCTTAATATGCATGCGAAATAATTTCGTCTCGGGGACGAGCACGGCGGAGCATAGGGCCTGGACAAGTACGTGAGTGCACAAGAAGCACCTTGTGCCGGGGATAACACCGAACCTGAGGGAAAAAGCAATCTGGGCAGCTTACCCATGAGCAAAGCATGACAGTGGGAGCTGCACTGATTTTTTGCATCATTTTGCAGCTGAATTCACAGAGGATTGTGTTGGTGGTCGGTGTGGTGGGTTTTTTTGTTTTGGTTTGGGGTTTTTTTTTGCCAGTTTTTTTTTTATTTTTTTTAATTTATTTTTTTTTACAGCAGAAGAAGCGAGTGGCGTTGTGCGGCTCACATGCGGCATGGCAGTGGGCTGCAGCCCCTTGCTGCATTATTCATAAACATATTGCTGCCATCTCGTGGGCAGCGCACGAGCCGGCGCGGGCAGCCTCCAACGAGGCCCGGGACTGGCCACTGCCACCAGGGATGTCCCCTTCCCAGGGGACAACCAGCCCTGCAGAGGACAGGGTGCGGGTGTCCTCACCATCACCGCAGGGAGCGGCTTTTAAGCATCTCTCGGCAGAAATCAGTGCTCGTCCAAACATTTCATACTATTAACTCTTATTTTAGCCGGTTGCTAAATGAGGTAATGTCTGCTTTTAGGAAGGAATAGTGCTGCTGTAAACCTGTGTTCTCTAAATTATGCATGTGGTAGTAGTTTTATGCTTTAAAATGGTGATTATCTTCTGATCAGCAGGGCTGATAGGGAAAGGGTGAATAGCTTCCTAAGGAAAGGGCTGGTCCAAGATAAAGCACATAAAATTAGAATTAGCGCGACAGATATCCAGTTTGGTGGACTTGATAAAGCCCAGGGTGCTCTGATGTGAGGCCTTTGGTGCTGTGGTTTGTGTACCCCTAAAACTGGGAAAATGGTATTTTCATAGACCTAGCTATCGACAGCTGAAAGGGAGCGCAGAAATGCAAAAGGAGCCTGGATTTCCCGATTCTTTAGGACTTTAAGGTTTTGTGATTTTTCCTGAGTGAACACATCTAAATTAATTTTAAAAGCAGTATGATTTTTGCAGCCTTCTATGTAAGTTAATATTAAAAAAAAAAAAAAATGGTCTTGATATGGCCCAAACATTGCACGTGTTCCCTTAATTTATCAAACTCTTGGGGAAAAAAGAAAAAAACAACAACAACAAAAAAACAAAAAACAAAGAGAAAAATGAATCCTAAATGAACTCACTCAGAGATAATCAAATCTGACTTGTTTACATGTTTGGTGCTGGTATTTCTGTATCCAGCCACTACATTTTTTAAAATCTTGGCGAAGTCCCTTTGCTCCATTTTTTTTGTGTTTCTCTGTAATGAGCGAGGCAGATATTGGAAGTTGGCTGGGCCCGGCGAGCCTTGGCTGTCCTCTCTCGGAAAGGCGGCACCTCGCGTCGGTGTGCCCAGGGATGCCAGACCCTGCGCTTGGGATTCACATTTTTGTGTGTGCGTGTAGGAAAAACACACACACACACGCAAAAAAAAAATATCTCTTTGGGGACGGGGAGGGTTTTGGCTGTTTCAAGGTGTTAAATGGACAACGGCAGGGAACTGGAATGCAAGGGGAGAAATGCAAATGGTGACCTGCCCTCTCTTTTAGATAATGTACCTCCCGGTTCTCAGCAGGGCAGTCATTCTTAGGCTGTGATTCATGGACCACTAATGGGATGGGGAGACTTTTTGAAATGGTAATACAAGCATAGCCAGCCTGAGAAGACATTTAAGGTAGTTCCCAGATGATGCAAATGAAAGGAAAACCCAGAAGAACATTTTCCACGAGGGAGCTCCCCCCACCCGCCCCGGCTTTTCAAACCTCCTCCTCGAGTTTATTGATTTTAAGGATGCGCCTCAAATTGTTCCCATTTATAGAGTATTTTGATATGGATTATGAGAGTTGTTAAAAACTTGAGTTTGAGTTCAGGGGCTGGATTGCTTGAATCCTGGTGTGGTGGGGTTTTTCTTATCTTAGTATGCTGGGGTTTTTTCTTTTCTTTTTTTTTTTTTTTTAATTTTTACTTTCATTGCCTTTTCTCTGATTTGGGGTGAATCAATTCCTAGGAATTTCAAGCAATTACATCTGCAATTGCGTCTGTAAAACAGGGTAATCCAAGAAGCTTAGCAGACATTTTCCTTGGCAAGCAAAGTTGCAAAGAGGAGATGAGGTTTGCTTACCATTTCATTTAAAAATAGACTATCTACCTTAAATTACCACAGGGTTTTAACACTTAAAATCCGCAGCACTTCAGTCAGCCTCCCTTTGTTTTGTATTTCTTTGCAGACAATAGTCATGATTGTTACGAACATGTTATTATTTAAAATTTTCACATACTTGAAACCTATAAAGCATTTATTGTATCACACACGCCCATGCACGCACAAGTCAGAGTTTACAGGTAAACTTTTCCAGATTGAGTTTTAGACTAATTTTCCAGCATGGAAAGTGTGCATTGATATAAGTGAATATTTGTATGAGAGCACATGTTAATTTATGAAAATGGGATCCAAATACTAAGATTCTCTTAAGTAATAGAATTATTATTATTTTCTATTATTTGTACGTAGTCATCACTAGGTGGAGGCATACTTTACATATTCTATTGAACATGTCATCTGTTACGGACTGAGATGAATTGCACTGATACTGCACAGTTAAGTGAATGATACGCTTTTTAGTCCGAACTGTTGAAGTAACCTGTTACCACCAAACGCCCAGCTTCCAGGCACACCAAGCAGACACGTGCTTTGGCCACTACTACTGCTGTAAAACAATGGAAATGGAATAGTTTTTTAATCGTGGGCTGTACGGAGATCCCTTGAATTGATTCAGAAACATCGTTCATGGGTGGTAAAGTTAAAAGGAGACAAGCAGGCGTCATGGAGCAAGAGATCGAAATAACCAATATCTACTCATTTCAATACCCCATCCTCCAGTACTGAAATCAATGCAGGATGGATTGACTGGTTTTTTACTTTTCTTTTTAGTTATGGTAGCAAAACCCATTCACAGCCCACCCATATTTTCTCATGGTACAGGGCTACCTGCTATAGACTGTACGGGTTAGATTTTGACTGAGGGTAACAAGACCCACCGCCATTGATGCTAATACACTGACTTCACCCAAACTCTCCTGATTTACGCTAGGGGTAGATCTTATGCAATTTTGTGGGTATCTATAGCAGCATGCCTATGTTTCTCTCTTGTGCTGAATTCGTAGGGCAGTCTATATAAGCTGGTCCTTGGCCAGCACAGCCCAAGCCACGTGTTTGAGAGGCCACAAATGGAAATACTCGGGTGTGAATGTGGGAGTCAGAGACAGGAACCCTTTTTGCAGACTTTGAATACTGTCTTATGGCTCTTCACAGCTTATAATGTCTGCTGGCTTTTATTGTAGGAGAAAGAAGGATCATGGTGCACAGTTTATGAAGAAAAAATATACTTTGTTCAGAAAATAATCCCTATCTTTTTTGAGAAAGACGCAGGTTCTCTTCTAAACATGCTGAGAAAAGTGGGGCAAATACCTTTTTACGTCTCTGTCATTTTAATATACTTTAGAGAATGGAGTTGGGATTGCTGGTAGAGATTTCCTGAGCTTTGTGGTTTCTTAGCCCCAAACTGGCATAGCGGACACTGCTGTGACCTCGAGGTTTGTCACCTTCCTCGGGATGCTCTGCCCCTGCTGAGGCTGGGCTCTGCCACCCCTCGGGGCAGAGGCAGCCAGTTACACCCTGGGGCAAGTGCCTCTCTCCCCCCTTCCATAGACAGGGGTGTAAAAACACTGTAACGGAGCTGAAATATGCCCCCCCCGCCTTTTTTTTTTTTTTCCCCTTGTATATTCTTTTTTTTATCATGTGGATTTGGAATCACACTTTTAATAATTATATTCACAATCTAAAATTAAATAAACATTTTGTTTAGTGCTCACAAATTGCCAACCAGCGCTCAAGAAAGGATGTCCAGCAATTTATCAGCCTGTAGAAAATAATTATAGCAATATTTTGAAATGCATTGGTTGTAGTTTTGTTTTGATTTATAGAATGTAAATAATCAGTTTTGATTCTTCTGTTTCAAATGGCTTTCTTGGAACTAAGGCTTTTGAATAAGAGTCCCTCAAACCAAGCTGTTCCTCCCGGGAAATTCTGTAGTGGTATGTTACTGGCATTTGAAAAATGCACACCACCTGAGAAAAAACCAGGAAAATTCTGTCAAACAGACTGATGGGAATTCCCAAGTTTGGAAATGCAAGTTCTGATGGAAAACAATGGCAGCGCGATTCAGCTAAGGCTGCAGTGGAGTGAAAAGGAACACGTTTTCACCATTGCATACACTTGTTCTTTTTTGTTTTGTTTTGTTTTTAATTGTAATTCTGGAAAAAAATATTCTACGAGCTCAGTTAAAAAGTGCAAAGTAAGGAATAAGAGAGAGTAATCTGTGTTGGAACATAACATAGACTTTACCCGTGCGGAAAAGTGTGAAGAAATATGGTAAAATTGAATGTAAACAAAGAAATGGGGAAAATAAATGTGGGAGTGAAGAACTGTGTACAGGGAGTAGGAAGAATGTAATCCAATAGTAGAAGATCAAAGGAAGGGAAGCCAATTTTTTCAAATATTCGGTAATAACTCAGATGTAGCAAGGTAAAGGATCGGAACAAAGGGTCAGAATATCACAAATGGGAAGGGGGAAAATGTTATATATAGCGAGGAGTATACAATTATTTTTTTTTTTTCTTAAGGATCAATTATTGTCTCCATCTCCTGGTATTTCAGGACTCTCTTATAATTACTAGTGTTGTTTTCACTCCCTCTCCTGCACACACGCTCTGTCTCGCTCCCCCTTCCAGGCAACACTTCCCCACTTGCGCAGATTTGAGGGGGTAGGAGGATCTCAGGGGTTCTTTGCAAGATGCTCGTTTCCCACCGCAGTGTGTGGCATTGCCAGGACTCTTCAGGGGACTCTCTGCCAGCGAGCCTTAAGAGCTTGCAGAGGAGTGGGAGAAGATTTGCATACTGCCCAAGCAGGGCCAGATTTGAACACCCCTCTCCGCTGAATAGTGCATTACTGAGTAAATAATGACACCAAAATCGTTGCAGCTTCTGTAGAGTAGGTGCTGTGCTATGTCAAGCTATTAGGGTCTGTCCCTTATTTCTTTCCTCCCCCTCCTCCTAAGATGCTCCTTTTTTGATTCAAATGGAGATTTCTTTTCACCTGCGTTTTTTCCCCCCCTCTAATTTTATTTACCTTTCTCTGGTTTTGTTTTTGTCTTCTTTACCCTCTATTTTATATTTTTGTATTTTAAGAACATATTTTAAGCAATTTTTCTCCTGTTCTCAATGTGATGACAGTATATCCTGATGGAAAGATAATAATGCCCAAGGAGGTTTTCTTTTATGAATTCTACTGGTGTTACTTTCACATGCACAAATATATCATCTTGATTTCTAGCTCTGGGTCATTTCATTGCTCTTGTATGTCTTGCTACGAGATGTTTCCTGTAATTAAAAGATTAGGTTAAATAGATTATTTGTGCTGCCCTGTCTACATAAATGTTCTGTTCCTCTGCCTCTAGATACTGGCTTTTGTGTTTTAAGGCAAGGCTGTGGTACGTGAAGTTGCATCATGTCTCCTTTGTCTTTAAGCCGCTGACTTATTGGTAACAGAAGCAATCAAACGAGACATTTACTGCCACAGCCTCGTAGGGTCAGTGAATTAACAGGTGCCAATAAGTTCTAAAGAAGTGTTTTAATCGTTTCTAAAGTATTTAATTAATGGACTTTTTTAGATGAGTGGTGACTGAGCAGACATAAGGCTGATAAATATTTAATGTTTGTATCTAGGGAACTTTTTCTGCCTTTCATGTAATTTGAGGTGTTTGCTAATGGAAAACAAACCCTAAATTGTTGTCTAGCATGCAATCAATGATAAGCTGCTATTAGATTGTCCAGAGTTTGGATACCTATCAGGAATTTATCTGTATGTGCTGGAATAGTCTGCATTTATAGTTGGTCTTGTTTAGAGAGCGTTTTGGAGTCAGGTTTCTCTGATACATCCAGATGTGTATGTTCATATTTACAAGCCATATCAAATAGCCTTTATGAACTCAATTACTTGATTATTAAATGTCTTCATGGCTGTTTCCTTGGGATGTCATCGTTTCAGTAACTAACGCTTGTCGGGTGGTAGTTACTGGACAAAAGACTCCAAGTCCCAATGGGCTTGTAGGTCTATGTGATATTCACAACGCTTCCTTTAAAACGTGATACCACTAGTGCCATAACTGTGCTTAAAACTATTTATTTTTTTTACTTGATTCGTATCACAGCCTGTTTTTCTTCATTTCAGAGGAACATTTCACTTCCCATTGCTTTCCTAAACTCTCACTCTTTACCCTTCATTAGAAAAAAGGAAAAAAAAAAGGAAAAAAAAAAAAGAAAAATCACTTTTCCGCTGTATTTGCTGTCATACAATTCCTCTTGCTCTTGAATTCTCCTTTGTCCTATTTCCTTAAAAAAATAATAAATAAAAATTTTTTTTCACTTAGTATCCCTACCTTAAGGAATGGTGTTTGTGATACAGCTGGTGTGGTCCCATTGATTGAAGACTGTTTCCTGTCTTCTCCATTGGCACAACCGCTGCAGTTTATCAGCGCGGCTTTTGGAATGGCAGCGCGGTGGAGTCAAGCTGGCAGAGGGCATAACCGGGGCTCAGGGTGAGGGATCACCGAGATTCACACCGCTTAGTCAATGTGTGTAGTCAACCGCACGTTTCCCTCCGTTCCTGCCGCTTCCTCTTTGCTGTGGCTAAGTGAGCCATCTCCACCTAGACCACGGTCGAACACCAGAGCGTGAAGGTGTCTCCAGCTGGTGGCTGGGTTCCCCTGTCGGGAGAGCTCTCCCTTAGATCTCGTGGCTGGAGCAGGGCTGGCCGTCCCACGGCACCACTCGCCTGAGCTTCGTGACGTCACAATCTGTGGTGTGTTTAGATGTTTAGAAATGCGGAAAGGGTTGAAGAAATTGATTCTATTTGTTGTTGCTGTTCAATAGACCTTTGATCCGAAATGCTCGAGTACATGAGGCTGTTCTAGCAGAGCCACCTTTTACCATTGTTAGTATAGTAACGGCCTTGTTATCAGGTTGTGAGAATTAATTTTGTCGTATTAGGATGGAGAAGCTGCAGTATCGCAGGACCGGGAAACACTGCATTGACCGGCCGGTGGTCTCTCTGGTGACAGCGCGTGCGAGTAGAGCAATACTGTTGTTTTGGGATGTCACTTCTAATTAAAATGACATGCTATTAAAGTAATAAAAATGTGCTTATATAGTGTCCAGGCCTCTTGGCTACATGGAAAATTTAACTAAGAACATTGCGATTATGGTGGCAATGCTTTTTATGAAGCCCTGGGCTAAAAATGGGGTGTCCTGGTTCTGGTGGGGATAGGGTTAATTTTCCGCAGGGACACAGGCATTCCATCCCGTGGGAGCCATGCCCACCCGGAGCTGCCGGGGGAGGGTGCGGGAAGTCTATTCGGGCTGGGGCATCGGTTCCGAAATTGTGTTTGTATATTCCTCTGTCCGCATTGTTGTTGTTGTTGTTTTCTCATTCCCTTTGCTGTTCTGTTAAACTGCCTTTGTCTCAACCCAAGAGTTTCGCCTTTTTCTTCAGATTCTTCCCATATTGGGAAGGCCCGAGCCAGCAGCACGTAGTTCTTTGTTGCCGTCTGAGGCTGAACACATGACATGGGGAAAGAACGGGGAAAGAACGGGAAAAGATTGCAGCGTGTTGCTCCCCACCCGAGCAAGGAACAGAAAGCTTCCTTAGAGGTGGATGATCCCAAGGGATTTGTAAAACCAGCAACTTCTGGAGGTGTCTCTTACCTTACTTAGAGATTGGAACACATAGAGATCTGTGGAAACGATAGGATACAGTACGCAAAATGTTTATCACCAAAAAGACTGAATCTTTCAGAAGGTATAGCTACTATACACTATATGTAGTATAGTATAGTCCATAGTGCACTTTTCTCCTTCTCTCACTTTGTAAACTCTTAGTTCTCCTTGCTTTTTTCTTCCTTTTCTGTATCTTTATTAATTCCCTTACTATTTGCAAACCTTTCATGAGGAGTATGTGATGTGACCATTTATTATCTCTGAAGATGGCTAGCGCTGGGTTTGAAGTCATCCACGTTTCCTTTCCGGCTCTGTAGCATGCAGAGAAGACCGTGTTTATAATCAGTCAAGGTAAAATAATTGGAAATAGGAATAATAATAATATAGCAACAGCCCGTGTATTTGTCAACTCGGCTTCAGTGGTTTTGGTTTTCCGCTTAACTCAGTGAATGTCTACGTGGCATGTGGAGGAAAGCAGTCATTTTGGTGAATTTGATGTATGCAAAACTGATAATGCAGTTATTGCAAATGTAGATTATATCTGCCGATGTAATTAAAAATACACATCTGCCTCTCTGAAAATGCAGTTCAGTTGTTGGGTTTTTGTTTTTAGTCTTTTAGAGACAACTGTGCCAATCTGAGCAAGTCGTACAGTAACTTCATTTGGACAAACTCTCAGTTTGTTACTTTTTGTTCATAAACGCAGTTAACAAGTTCTTTTGTAGTTCTTTGAGTGTTAATTGATGTAAACAAAGTCTGCATTTTATCTAATCCCACTGAAGCTTGTTAAAATTAGAGATGTGCCAAATTATTCCAAAGCAGGTTGTAAAGTAAGTGAACCATTAGATCCACTGGCTCACAAATGGCATAGACAATGTGTGCTCTGTTTGCTTCTTTTTCAGGGACTGTTTATGTCAGAACTTTCAAATCACAGTTTTTTTGCATCTTTAATATTGTGTTTAGTTAATCTGTATGGCAGAAGTATAGCTCAAGCAGCAGGGCTGAGCGTGACTAAAGCTATTTCTATAAAAGTCCACATATATGCTCCTAATTGAGCATACCTAGCAGTCAGCTCTGCTAATTTCTGTATCCAGCATTTTCTTTTCATGGAGACGTCCATTTGTTAGCATTTTCTCTTTGCAGGAATGGTAATTTGCAAAGTTCGTTATTACCCAGGTTCCAATGTGTTATTTTAGTGATGGTAATCTAACATACAAGGCACCATGCTAGCCCTCAGCTAAATCTCTGGGGCATAGAGTGAGCGCTAAGGCATCATTTCCATGAAAAACTTAATGGGATTGGTACAACTGCAGGGCGCTGATGGCCCGTCTCTCCTAGCCTGGTAACAACAAACTCCCAAACTACAAACTCGTCTCACAGTCTTGTTCCTCAGGGCTTCTATGATTCTGCTCTTCTTCCACGTCTTTGTCTGCTCCTTTGGCTAGTCTTTTGGAAAAATTATTCACTTCCACCTCCTGCCTCCTGTCCAAGACCTTTGCTCCTGTGCTGGTACAGGACAATCTTCTTTACCAGCACCGCTCTGGTACTGTGTCTGCACTGTAAACACAAGAGTCTGTTGCTCCAGTCCTCATCCCCTTCCTGATCTGAACATCTAGTGGGTTCTCTGAAGTCTTCTCGTACTTAACAACGAAGACAAGCTCCACATGCCTGCTGTAGAGCCTGGAGAAGAGCTCTGCGCTCAAATCCGGACATGCGCTGGTAGTCTCGTGGTAAAGCTCACTTTACCTGATTTCCGTATGAACAGCACTGAAGCCAGGACAGTAAAGGGCTCAGTATGGATCTCAAAATCAAGTATTATCAAGTATTAGTCAATGCAGTACTCATCAAGTACCAGACGGAGGTAGCACGTTAGTAGCTGGTCTGTGCTGCGTGCTGTACCACCAGTGCTACTCTTCTGCAAGTCCTTTAAAGCTGGGTGTGTTGTCTCTCCTCTTACGCTTTCACTATAGGCTCCTAGGGACAGAGGTGATGGGTTTGTTTCATGTCTACATGGTGCCTGACACTATCAAGTACACAACTGGAGCTTCACGTTAATCCAAACCATAAGAACGTAGTAGGATAACAAGAACGCATCTCTCTGCCCTATTTTCAAGTTTTGTTTAACGTTGTAAAAGGTGGCCAGGGATGAATATTCTATAATTGCATGTTTTGCAGCATCTTGTAGCAATTACTGCTAATCAGAATTTCATTCTTAAATGCTAAATGTTAACGTGGGCAAAGATATTGTATCTATGCAGCAGGAACTTACACCGCTGCCTTCAAGACTAAGGAAAGCAAATCTAGACAGAAGGCGGCCAGTGCGGAGGATTTTCCTGGACCTTGGGAACCGGCTAGCTAGATCCGCAGAGGAATTGAGGCAGCTAATTATGAATCAGATTCATAAATATCCTTATGGACCTAGCTAACAGTGACTTTGTTTTAGCTTAATCTGTAGGGTTTTTTTCCAAGTAACAATGCCTTATGGACAATTCTTTTATCAGGTAAAGCTGAGATAATCTGGTGGTGCGTGTTAGACAAGACAGATCTGAAAGATCTGAAAGATCAGTATATATAGATGTTTCTCTATCGTATCTTTCATAATTCTCTGGTTTTTTTCTAGCTGCCAGCACCATAGTATCTAATCTTTCTAGCAAACAGGTGGCTCTTGCAGCATGCTTTACAATCAGTCAGACTTTGGCTCAGTCTAATTTGCTTAATCATATTAATTAATTACTTTTGTAAATGTCAGAAAAGTTCAGCGCACATTTTACTTTTTAAAAAGATTTTTGAAGATCTTTCTAGTAAATATGAAACTTTGAAATATCTGCAGTATTTCTCCTGAAATTGCAGAGCATAGTTACTCGGATTATTCATTACAAGCAATCTATTTAACTTCCTCAACCTTCTTCCATTTAGCAAATTGACTTAGACTTCTATGAATTTATTTCTTATTTTATAACAGTTTAATCGGGTGATGCCAACCAGTTTCAGCCTATGACCTATTCTGCTACTTGCCTAATTTATTTGGTAGTTGCAATGTGGTATTGTTACATTCACCGTTCAACAACAAAGTGTTTTTAATGGTAGGTAAACTCTATAGACTAGGGATGATTGGGTTTTGCACAAATGCCTCTTATTTCTGTGTGCTAAGACTTGTTTGCTGAAGAGTGGTTTTTTTTCCAAGTGTTGGAAACTCCAAAAGTCAATTTTAGAGTACGAAATAAAAAAGGACACATATGTCCTACAAAGGTGGAACTCGTATATGTGTTGTGAGCAATCTGTCTTCAACAGCGCTGTTTGTTAGCCAAAATGCTGACCCTGTATTCTTGATTTAATTCACAATATTAAAGAGAGGTTGAGAACAGTCACAGTACAAAGGTTGATAGTTTTGTGCATCACTGTTTTTCTGCTTTTTGTTGTCGTATCTGTGCTTGGATGACATGTGGTTGTTTAGTAAGGATCAGGAGAGGGGTCAAAGCACAGGTGATGCCTTGAGTGACAGCTATGAAAATAAAAATACTGAGACTATATAGAAGTCTATAGTCACTGAATTATAGCGAGCCTAGGTGAAATGAAGGAAAACAAATGTTCCTACCTCAAGAAGCCTTGGGGGAATCACTTGAAATAAAGCCTAATTGACTAACAAATCTACAAATGGTGCTTTTCCTTACATCTGACCATGTTGTGCACTTATCATAATTTCTTTGTGCTAACACATTTTCTGACTAATGGCATCTGATGCGTGCAATCTCCACTGCCAGTCTGGGTGTAGACAACGTGCTCCAGATGTGCATTGTAAGATCAGTGTCCTGCAGCAATAAGTCCTTCTGTTCCCATCTGTAACAGTATTTAACTGTGAACAGGACAGTGATTGGTACTAAGAATTTCTCTTTTCTTCGGTCTGTATGAAAGCCTGAGACTTTCAGATTAAATATAAGTATGAGAAGCTTAAAAAAACCCCAAAATGTTCTGCCGCATGGTATCTTCAGGCTAGTCATCAGCTCTCCTCTCCACTCAAGATCAAGCCAACAAGAAGCAACTGTATCTGTATGTATCTGGCTGTACGTATGTAGGTATGTAGGCTGTAGGTCTGTAAGTACGCTCTTCTGACTAAGGACCTCTCCAGGATGTAGGTGCCAACGCCAGGAGAACATCGACCGGGCAGAGGTGGCTTTTTATCATTTCTTGGTGGTTTGCTTACTCTAGTAGCTAGCTGAGGCGGCAGAGGCAGCATCTATATAGGTGTGTGTATAAATATATATAAAGTGGTCCATGAGTGGAGGGCTGGAATTGATAGAGAATTTTCTAGATGGAAATCCTGTTGCCTAAAGCTGGTGATTCATGGAACCAGTATGTTTTAAAGGAATATAATTTTTCTACCACAATTTTTCTAGAGAAATGCTCCTCTCGCTCAGCGTAGAGTGTATGGGCTCAACACCGGGGATACAGTCCATAGCAGCATGGTGCAGCCAGCATATAACCCACACATTTTTATCACCACCAGGTTCAGTGCTCCACCATGGATGTTGCCAGCTTAGGAGGAGTCTTAAAATGTAATGCTTTGAGGATTTCATTGTACATGCACGCTTGTGCTGCTGTACTGTTTATCCAGTTCAAGCTACTAGTTTGGATAGTATCTTCTAATTTCCCAACTATGCATGGAAGAAGCAGGCATTATATAGAGAAGAAGTAAGCTGAACATGAGCATAAGGGCTTCTTTTAATTGTCCAGGAATTTGTCTCTCTAATTCTGAGAGATAGCTGTGTGTGGTATTTTTACAGTGAAGCCAAACGAAGGTTACACCAGAACTTGGCCTCGTTTACTTTAAAGTTCACTAAGTCTCACCAGCCCTTCAGTGAGCGTGGGGTAAATTTAAGCAGAAGAAGGCAGATTTTGTGCGGATCTGGACCAATTGATGTTTTTTTGGCAGAAACAACAGAAAACATATTACACTGTGTTTTTATGTTTGTTTCCTCACACTGTGTGGTTTTGTCTGGTTTCTCTGCAAGCAAGGTTCAAGCTGGCGAGCCACGCCGTTTCCTTTTGCTTTCTTTGTTGTTCGTTTATTGGAATTTGAGATTGGAAGCAGATACAGTGGATGCGAACCCAAGCGAGCCAAAATGTTTTCAGTCTGCCTGTGCAGCCCTGCCTGAACGCTCAAGTCATTGGATTTTATACAGCAGTGATATTAAGCTAATTCTTCCAACTCTTCTGGAATGTATATTTCCATCAGGATGGATGTGTTCACATAAACTAGTTATTTTAATATTCTTCTGAACTGGAATGCAATTACTCACTCAAATTAGCCTTTCAAAATATTGACTAAAGGGGTTGTGGCATTCTGATCCTTCACAAGGGTATGGTCAAAAATTCAAAGTTTGTCAAGATTCAAGATGCAAGAACAAGAAATGGAGTATAAACACAGGTTATGTATACTCCGTCTACATCAATAATATTTTAAAACCTTAATCAGTATAATATTGCTTGACAGAAAAGCACAAGATAAACTAATATTTTCAGTTCAATTGCATAAAGGCAGTTTAAAAATAGGAGTTACCATTTGATCATGCATTATTTTCCTGATGAAAGAACATGTGGAAACTGTAAGAAATGATAATCCAACATAAAATATACAAATGTAGAAATTTTATCCAAATGCTCTAGACAAGCCAATATGGCAACCAGTAGAACATGCTCTGCTGCTTACTAGCATGCTTTCAGGATCAGATCTTAATTATTTTTTTTTTTTTAACGTTTAAATATTTTTGATGCTTACAGACGGGTCTAGGCAGAGCATTGGGGCACCAGTGCCTTCACATCTGAGGCTGTTGTTTAGCATCTGGTTCCCACCTGCCCACTTAGCATAATTGCTAAGCATCAAACACTGTTTTGCTCATCTCCAGACTTCAAAGCCTCAAAGGATAGCCCTTGTGTTCCCCTAAGAGCCTGCCACGTTCATCACTGGTGCTGTATGACTTGGGGGTTTCTTGCCAACCTTCTCCTGTGGCTCCATGCCTCTGCCCCTCTTCCCACGCAGTGCAGGAGGGCGAGGGGGAGCTCCGTGACCAAACAACTCTCCCCCACGTGCACTAAGTATGAAGCTCAGGGTAATTTTTTCCTGTTATATTTTCATTAAGGGGGAAAAAAGGGACTCCATAGGTGAAAGGACCAGAGCGCTCTATCTAGGTGGTGGAGTCTCAGTCTCTGGAGACATTCCAAACCCGCCTGGACGCGTTCCTGTGCAACCTGCTCTGGCTGACCCTGCTCCGACAGGGCGTTGGACTAGATGGTCTCCAGAGGTCCTTTCCAACCCTATCATTCTGTGATCTGGTGTCTGTCCCACTTTATATTCTTACCCCCCTTTCTCATCTGGGTGGCTTGCTATGAACAAAGATGCTGAGCCTTTCCTTCTGTTGGAATAAGATTCTAAGATCTCCATCTTTCTAGCTCGAGAGAGGGCTTTTGCAGTCTTCAACCCTGAGCTTTTGAGATTTGTTAGGGTGCTGTTTGGGACAGTCAGGCTCGTCCATCTCCAGTTTGTTTTGGTGTGGAGCCGCTCGTGCTTGGAGCTTCCACTGTATTTTCACCAAGTGCAGTGACATTGCACTTCCTCAGCTTTGCAGGAATTGGGGAGCACTCCTAGATATATACGGGTGGTCAGAGGAGAACAAACACGTGCATGCCTATGTCTATTCCTCTTTGAAGTGTGTTTCCTCACATCGCAGCCCTCCTTAGCATGGTATTTCTGAGCTTGAGCTAGAATTGCTCTTTCACGGGTGGCACGAAAGCCGTGCAGCGGTGGGCATGCTTGGGCATATCTGCTGGATGCTTGAGAATTTAAAAAAATAATCCGACTTTCAGAAATAAGACCCAGACTGTGAATATAGGCATAGTAAACATGTCTCAGAGAACCAAAACTGCAGGCAAATAATCTTTTTTGTGTTCTTTGTAGATCAACTTTTTTGATCTTTTGTAGATCATGCTTTGTTCCGGAGGTGTTACTCTTTCTTATTTTGGTTGCTTTCCTTTAACTCGTGGTGATTTAGAGTTGTTATATCGATGTTGTTTTGTAAAGAAAAATGTGTAATCCTCAAAATCTAAAACAAAACTTTCCTAAAAATGTTATACATAATTTTCCTGTATAGATTAAGGTGTCAGGCAAATGATAAATATCAACAGGATTTTCAGAGCAAAAATACTTTAGATAAAGGGCAGAAACAAAGAGAATACATGTCGAGTACATTAGGATATGAGTGAGTTAAGAGTCTTTGATAGCGGTTACTCTGCTAGTCCAAATAATGACTAATTACCATGGCAATCCTTATGTTCTGTGCCATACGGACCCCACCATTCCTACTTAAAAACACTAATGGCAAATATACATTGCAGACAGATGCCATGTGCACATATCATTTGAAAAGGCTTTTAGGAAAACAAGATTGCTGGTCTTTGGATAGAAGCAGAGCAGTTGCACTGCGGGATGGCAGAGCACCAGTGATTCCCGTCCCACAAGAGAGTCCCCATCTGTGCCACCACTGCAAGAGGATGGGGGACGGAGTGAGAGAGAAAAGCCTGGCTCAGGTTTGAACACAAATCACCCTCTCCAGGTACAGCAGCACACCTTGGTCTTAAAATACTAAGCACACCTTGGTCTTAAAATACTAAGATTGAACAGGCTGAGCTGCTCCCAATTAGCTTCCAGCTGGTGGTGGTCCTCAGGTGCTGGGGAATAGCTTTGAAACCCAGACTGCTAGATAGTTTGGGGGTCTTTCTCTGAGGGACTGTCTGGAGGAACGATGTTTTGGGTCTTTCTGCCCCCAGAAATGAATTTTCCCCTGTCTGTTTTGAGCTAACTTCTGCTCAGCACAGCCCGCTTGTCGCTGGCTAGGCCATGGGAGTCCCTGCCAGGTCCGCTCACCTTATGGTAGCTCTGATTTAAAAAATGAACATTACAGATTTATAATCCAGGGGCTGGTGCAGCTGCACTGTGACCGGGGAGGAAGGAGGAGAGGACTGTCCATTGATACAACTGCTACCCCGGTACTGCCCTGGGGTGCGTGGGCGCTCCGCGGAGCAGGGCTCCTGGGCGGGCTGCAGCCACCCCAGTGGTCCCACGCCTGTGTCATCACAGCGGAGGCTGAGTGTAAAACTTTAACTTCAAGAATGAATCCGTTTAGGAGGAAGAATAGGCCTGCAGAAAACAGATATGTTTTGAACTACAAAGGGCCAGCGATTTGACAATATGTAGTTAAATTCTGGCAAACACGGGGCACCCATACTTGCCAGAACCCCATGCTGTGTGAGAAAGAAAGGAAAAAGAAAAAAAAAAAAGGGGGGGGGGGTGGGAGAAAAGAAAAGAATTTGGCTTGCAAATGATTGCCCTGGACCTTACTGCTATATTCTGGGTTAACCATCCCCAAACCTCGCATAAAACGAAACCAGAGGTCTCTTTAGACCCGCTCCCAGAGATCAGAGGTTTTGGGCCACAGAGTCTGCATCAGCGCTCAGCCTAATGAGGAACTGCCAGCGTGGGCATCCTCTCCCGCCACACAGCTCAGCCGTGCTGCTGGCAGCGCTGGTCGGTACCGGGAGCCGGAGAGGCTGTGGGCACAGCTGCTGCCAGGCAAAGTCAAGGGACACATTAATGTTAGCTCGGCAGCGGTGGCCAGTGGCACAGCTCCGCCGCTTGACACAGGATCAGGCAAACATGTCGGAAGAGAATCGGTATGTTTGAAAATCGAGCTGTGAGCAGCTTTCCCCACTAAGAAGGTTTCTCTCTGATATTTCTGCCATTTCCCTGTTTTGTGATTTTAGAGGAATTAAGATATTCTCTTTTATAACCATCCAGTTCTATGAAAAATCCTTAATAATACGAAAGTTTGCATCTCACAAATAGTGGTGAAAATTATTTCTAATATGAACTGCCTACTAATAGGCTGATACAACCACTGCAGCGTCAAGGCATATATAACTAGTGACTCCATGGTAATTCCTGAAGCATCATGAGATCTTAATTAATGAAGCACGGCCAAGAACTCACCAACTTTAATGGAGTAAACATGTCGAGGAAAATGTGATTTTTCTCTTAAAATATGAAGTTTTCAAGGCACTGAAAGAGAAAGGCCTACCATGACCTTATAATTGTTTGAAGAGGTGTCTTTAAGGCATCCAAATATTTTAAAATCTGACCTTAGATTTCCTCCAGCTACCTGCCCCTCCTGTCCTGCACGTTAATCCTACATTTTTATTGCTTTCTAGCTCTGTACTACCGGGCCCTTCGGAATGATGCTTACGCTACACATTCCTCCAGACGGTCTTTCACACTTCATAAGGCTCTGAACTATCATTAATTAGGAGGCATTTCCTTCTGAAAGTCCCCTATATCTCTCTGATGGCGCATGAAGAGATAGATATATCCTCACCAAATGAATAGTTTCTCCCTGTTGGTCATTATCATTGTGGGACACTGAAATCTGTCCTGGTGTCGCCGAACGCGGGCACATAGAGTAACCTTACAGAAAACCTTTGTGTATCCAAAGGCAAAGAGGTGTTTTATTTTTATGTGAGTTTATCTTGTGTTGATATCTGTGCTGAGTCAAGCCCTCCCCATACCACTACTTGCTGTGATAATATCTCCAATATTTATTTTTTTTTAAGCAAATCCCATTATTTATGTTTCAAGTTGCGTCTTTTATAAGAGATCCAACAGTAAATACGACGTGTTGTTATTTTCAGTGCATTCCATATTTAATCTGCATTCCTAGTTTTTCTCTGGCTTAACTTCTGGATGAAAATGCTGCTGGATAATTCACACTATTAATACTATTTTTAATGTTTCTCTCTATGGAGGAAAAGCACCTGGTCTCACCACTTTTTGCATAGGCTAAAAGCCAACGTGAAAACCTCAGCCTTTTTTTCGTAAACCTCGAAGACATTTATCTATGTTATGTGTATTCAGACCCTTAGGAATCTTTTCTATCTCTCCCCCAGGACATTAGGGGACATTTTCCATGTATATCTTAGTGGGATTGTTCAGCACCGTATCCATTCCATCTACCTCCAACTTCACCTGAAGGGCAAAATCCTTAAGATCTTGACACAATACTGATAAATACATGGAATTATTAAAGTTGCCATCTCAGCAGAATAGGATTGCTGCCGCCTTTGTTCTCAGGGGAATACATATTTCACCCAGTAGCAAGACACCCAACTGCTGCTACAATCAAAACTCTCTGAAATGCCTTTAAGCTAATCATCTTTGAACATAAGCCTTTGTTGTTAAATCAGGGACCTTCTCGATGCAAGGCACAGAAACCTTTTTTGTTTTTTCTCCACCTTGCACAAAACAGCTTTAAGCCTGTCACCGCTGACAGTAAGGTTCAGTGATCTGTCAACATTCACCCCTGATAAAGACAGTGAGAGAAATCCGTGGCTCTGGAGAGTTCAGTAGAGACCAAACAGTATGTTTGCAAAAGCGCATTTTTATATGTTTTCTTGTGTGACAGCACTAGTTTAACAGAAAATAGTTGGAGTGTGCCAAAAAAGGGTAAAAGAGGAAGAAAAGGAAAAAAAAAAAAAAAAGGAAAAAAGACAGAAGTAGTAAGTTAGGCTAGCATGACATGATGGATCTGGGCTATGACAAACAGAATTGGAAAAAAACTTCCCTGGGGACCAACTATACCAGGTTTGCTGAATTGTATTTCTTGATTTCTTACTGTGCAACAGTGCTTTTTAGTGTTAGATTGACTAGGCTTCAGAATATTTTTAAAATTGTACAAATCAAAATCCATGTAGCTTAAAAATGAAAGATGTAAAAGGTTTAGGAGTTTGATGTATTGAAAGGCATTCTGTATTCCCTCATGTGAGTATTAAATGTACACTTTGTCTGTTTGATGAATTTTAAATCTTTGTGGATTGCAACATGCACCACAGCAGTTCAGGGGGTATAAACCTTGGCTGAAGAAAAGCGTAAAGGATGTGCAGTGGTCAGGCTTCAAACGAAGCTATTCTTCACTTTGTCTGATTTTCAAAGGTGTTGCAATCCATACCTAATGCAATTTATAGAGAGCTAAGTAAGAGCAGTTGGGGAAAAATCTTAAAAAATTCCTCTTGCCACCAACTGACCTTGACGACGTTAAGTGCAGGGACGGTTCATCTTGTTTTAATTTCAGTGTCATATGAAAAAAGCAAGGAAATATTTACGAAGAAAGGAAAGGCATAAGGGATCAGAATATTTTGGAATAATAAATGCCTTTACTCAAGCCTGCTGTCATGTCAAACAAGGGTCTCACTTGGTGACAAGTAATATGAGGACAAAAGGCTTTAGGGGCTTGAAATACAGCGTTAGATGACATTCATCTCAAAACCTCTGGTGTCTAGGTACCACAACAGAGAGAGCTGGCATAGCAGGCCAGCAACGCAAGGCATATTTTACGAGGTCCTGTTCTCTCTCCTAATGTAATTCTGCCTTCCAGTGATTGAAATCTCTCCCTCCACCACAGCAGCATTTGCTATATTATAAGTGCTATTTTGTAAGTGCTCATTTTCTACGAGGACTTATAAAGTGCTCATGAGCACAAAACCCTAAGATATGAAGCAATAGGTTATGAAATCTAACCAAAGTGTTGTATCTGTGCTTTAATGGGGGATGGTTTTGGATGTGTGTTTCGTATGTGTGTCAAGTGCAACTGAAAAGCTGTTGTGGTTCGTGAGGGACGGCTGGATTGGTAGGAGTAGAGGGTGAGGGTGAAGAAGAGAAGAACAGCCCAAACCTTTCTGTGACTTTGGTTTTGTTCAAATCGGAACAAATTTGTTCCTGTTTCCTCGCTACACTTGAAAGGTTCTCTTTCCTCTCTACTTTAGTATTGAAATGCTTACCGTAAGGTTGGGGAACTTGAGCTTCTGATATCAAATTTTGAACTCTTTGGGGATTTTGAGGCAGACTCATGATCTCTCAGACAACAAAAATCTTGTGACCGCGTGGAAACCTAACAGTAGGTGCGAGGCTGAGCCTGGACAGACATCAAGTGGTGACGAATGTATGTAAGACTTCTATTTTTCAGATCCCACTATGACCATTAACTGATTAATCCTCACAGCAATTTCCTGATGTAGAAAGGCTTCACTACGTTTGTTTACGGTTGGGGAAATCAAAGATGTAAATAGGAAAACAGGAATTACATATGTTATTAAACAAGAGTTACCGTTTCTGGATCCGAGGCCAGGCCGCCCCTACAAGGTAATGGGTGTTGTGTCTGCAGCTGAAGCATCCCAGATCAGGGGCTGCTTTAGTTCAATGTCTAATAAGGTCTAAAAAAAAAAATAAAATAAAAATTCACCAGCGATAATTTTTAAGGGACATAAAAAGTCTTCTCCTTTCCACGACCTTCCAGCTTGTATCATCAAAGGTCACCTGTGAGATGAGTAAGTGAGATAAGTAAATTCTGGACTCTGCGAGGGGGATAGCGGTGCTGTTGCCAATTGCTTTGACTCGCATTATCAGGCATGGTACTGCCAATCACTCTGCTGATGCCTGTCAGGTTTCCGCTGCTGCCAAGCAGAATGTAAAATTGACAGGGAATATTACAGTGCTCGTCAAATGCCGTGAGATACCTCTGCCTTGGGGAGAGCGGGCACCTGTGGTTACAGACAAGGATCAGGGCTCAGGAACACTTTGTTGTTCCCTTTACATTTTTTGAAACTTATTAATTTTAAAAATGAAGTGCACGGTTCACCCCTATTGAGATTCTGATTATGAAATTGGTATTTCCACAGATTGCGTTAACATCCAATATTTTTTTCAATGTAAGGCTTACCCAGAGATGTAAAATAAAATCAGAACAGGATTAAATTTTTGACAGTGGAAACAATACTCATTAATTCTGTAGTCTAAAGTTTTGAGGGGCTGATCTGTATCTTTTTATAATATGTACTGTGGCCAGTTCCAAAAATCTGTCTACATGTTCCTTTTCTGTTTGACATGGTTTCTCAAATTTCAGGAAGTTCTTTTCCACCTATTGCTATATACTCAGGTCTTTCTGCACAAAACCAGGTTCTGTATTGGTGCAGCCATTGCTACAGTGGTTCATTAATCATCTGTAAAGCGCAGGGTTTCGCAAGTGTAATGAACACAAAAACTACAGCCAGCCGGACTTCGGGATTTCTAATAGGACAACGACATGCCAAAAATACTTTGCCATTACAACCTGACACTACGCTTTCTGTAGAACAGAGAAGACTCATGAATACATTCAAGAGAAGTCAATAGCTTGTGCAGCTATAGAGAATTATTTAATTAAATCTGGAAGCTTTCGAGGAAGCCATAAAAATGAGGTTAATATGTCAGACTAATAAATTCTATATAATTAAGCTCCCCAAATATAGAATTTTCAGAATACGATGCTAAACATATCACAGTAGGGACATCAATTTATTTAATCTTAACATTGTTGCATTGTCTCCATGAACTTCCATTGGTGTCACAATAAGATTATTATGACAGCACCATTAAGCCCCATTCAAATGAATGGGGAATTAGTGTCATGATGGAAACAGCTGCAGCTAAGAGCTGCTGTCTGTGATCGGTAGTTTTTTTCAAAAATTCAGATATTTTGCTATTAGAATAATTATATTTTCTCTTTAGATATGTGTATAGTGCAATGAAGAAACCTGGATTTTCAAGGCCCGGTGAAAACCAACACAGCAAAATGTAAAATCCGTGGCTGTATAAGTTGTTCCACAAAATCTTCACTATTCCAGCTCCATTTGTAATATTTGTCCTGATGTGTATAAAGCCTCGACTGAACAGATATATTGCTAGATTTTAGGGCTGTCAATGGATAGCTTGTATGTGGTCAAGAATTGCTTTCTAGTCTATTGTCCACCTTCCTGTTTCCCAGAGGACGGATAATAAAAGACTTTTTGTGTATCACAGCAGCCGTCACGAGGGTAGGATGGAGATCATACCAATCACGAGTACAGTGACTTTAATGACTTAGAAGGCAGTAACCTAAGCTCCATCTCTGATACCCGCCCACCCGTGTTCACCTTCCATCCTCAGTCACCCTACAGCACCTCTCCCTCTGCCTTTCTACGTGCTGCTGTACCGCTTTGAGAGAGCACTTCCGCCACAAGCGGCCGTCTCCTCGCGTTATGTATCACAACTGTTCTTAAATCCTGGTGGATTCAATAATAAGTTTAGGATTTGAAACTCTTTAAGCAGGTTTTCCCTCACATGTTAAACATCGAGATCTCTGCAGATTTGTAAAGAAACGCATTTAGATTTCTGGTTGTATATTTCACATATATTCTTCTATTTAATAGAAAATTAAAATATTTTAGGTATAATATGGAGCAGCAGGTTGAGAGGTCTTTATGCAAAGATGCGTGTCTGAAACATATCTATCCATATCCCTAGAGGTATTTAAGAAACGTCTAGATTTGACACTTCAGGGCAAGCTCTAGTGGCAGAGATTGTAGGTTGTTTGTTTGTGATTTTTTTTTGTTGCTTTGTTTGTTTGCTTTTGGTGGTTTTTTTGTTTGTTTGTTTTTTTGTGTGTGTGCGTATGGTTGGACTCGATGATCTCAAAGGTCCCTTCCAACCATGAAGATTCTATGATTCTATATCGAAAAGATAATTCGCCTTGCTTTCCAGGGCCGTGGATTAATAGATTAGTATGCATGTTTCAGGACCAAAGTAAAAGACTAGAGATATTTAATATTTTAAGCTCTTGGCTGCGGGTACTGCAGAGTTGTTTTGAAATCTGTGTTGGTTTCCGGTTAATATTATAAGTAACTGTTGGAGTGAGATCACAACTCACTGGATTTTTAGCGGTGTTTTAGCGGAACGGTTGTTTTTCTTCACAATAAAGATTTCTACTTTTAAATTAAATAGTTGGAAATACTCGCTACCTGTTTAACAGTTCCCATTCTGCCCTAAAGGATTCAGACATTATAAGAGCGGAGTAAAGTGGCAACACATAGTTTCAAACCCTTTTTCTCCTAGTGCAAGCGGTATGCCCCGTCACTCATCACCTGGATATATCCTTTCTCACACGGTCCAACCTGCGGCAGGATTTCTGCGTCCTGCACTTCAAATAGTTCAGATTGCTGAGACTTGGGAGGCCAGTTCGTTCATTCCTGCTGTTTCCTTTGGGCACGTTAACGGCCGCTGTGCTCTTAGGAGAAAACGGGTAACGTGAGACTCAACAGTCGTATCCCCGGGCCTTTGGGAACAACGGCTCTTCTGTGCAAATGGAAAGTAAGCACCTGTTGTAAACAAATTAAATACTGTTTTTAAAAATACAAATATTATTATCTGCCAAAATTATGCCAATCAAAGGGAACCAGTTGGTGGTAGAAAGTACAATACAAGATATGTTCTAAATAGGTATACTGTGCATCTCTGGTGTAAGTGTTTTTTGATGAAAAGGCAGCTTGTTCGGGATACCTAGATTGAATTTCTTGTAGGGCAGCTGCTTTAGAGGATATAAGATATTTCTCTCAGCCACCTGTTTCCTTTTATTGTGTTAGCATTTGAGTTTGTTGGGCCAGCCCATGCGAAGAGATAAGGCAGAGTTGCTGTACGGTGTTTATAAGGGCATACTTGTTCATGCTTTTAAATATTAGTGGAAGGAGTTCAGCAGAATAACCCCCGGTGAATTGGGCGACGCAGCTGCTTTTCTTGTGAACTTCAGCTATTAGTGGTTTTGCGTCTTGGCACACCGCTGTGTCTTTTTTTACTTCCCTTACCGTAAGAAAAGAGTTAATCTGATTTTATCTTTTCAAACAGCTGCAGATCTGGAGAGGGAAAAAAATTTCCAGGCTTTGCAGTAGAGAAGTGTTCATCAATGGCCTTCAAACCAGGACCATGTCTTGTCATGGCTCATGCCTTGCGTGGTCCTTTACACCAAAACACTCTGAGTATTTTCTCTTTGGATTTGATATATTTTTTTCTCTCAGACTGCCTTGGTGAATCCTCGTTGGAAGTGTATCTTAAGAGCAAAGCAAGTGCTCAGTGTGGAGGGATGGGTTTGGGTCAGTGTGTTGGCGGTTGTGACTCTGCTTAGTGAACCTCAGAGGATGCACAGCGGAAAGCGATGACAAAGGAGTTCAAAATGCCACACAAGCACCTGTGTAGCTGCAGATAGAATTTTTTTTTTTTTTTTTGTACAGCATGCTTGGAAATGTTGAGTAATACCCCTAGATTATGATACAGAGCCGCAATTAAACCATATTTCCTTCTTTGAGGCAATATTGAGACACATTACTGGTGAAGTGTTCTAAGGCAAGAGAATTGCTGAAAGTAAAATAATATTCAGACTCCAGTGAAAACAGTCCTGTCATGTACATCACAAATTCGGTATACAGAAAGAAGATCAAATGTTAACTATTAGTTCAAGTGTCAGTTCCATTAATTTACCAAAACCAAAAAAATCTTGACAATTGGGCACTTAAAAATATGGAAGTTGCAGCATGTTTGCAGTTATTTTCACAAGGATACCTGATCTCTGTTTATTGACATGGATGATGTCTTCTGACTGAATTCATGTTCGTTATCTTAAAATAAATTCTCCCTAAAAATAAAAAAAAAAAAACAAAAACAAACAAACAAACCAAAAACATTGTTTTTCTCAAACTATTTTTAATGTTTTAAAAATCCCAAAGCACTTCACTCTACTGCTTATGATTCTTGATAAAATCATGCAAACACAGCCAGTTTGATGCTATTTTTTTGTTTACAGTATTGCTGTGTTGTTTTGGTTAACAGAATGAAAAACAGCACAGTTAGACTACAAGTAAAAATGTTTTATTCTTAGTTTGTTTCATCAATAAAAGCTGACATTTCTGCAAGAAAGATGTTATACTATTGGAATTAACTCTTAGTCAATTGTAAATAATTGTATTATATTGGTATGTTATCATGAAGATTAGAAATCATTTCCTACAGAATCATGTTCTTGCTTTCTCAGCACTGTTTCAATTGAAAGGAATTTGAATGAAGTGCATCTCATTACTAACATAAAGTAGATGGAGCTTGAATAATTTTTATATTTATTTTCCATAGATAGCTATTACATTTCTTATCCTATCCATCCAAATTTTATAAAATAAATTGTTTTAATCCATTTTTTGGAGAGAAGCAATGAATTTGTTTTTGCAGAAGTAATACATCTGAATATATTGTAATATGCATAAAAATCTGTTAACACAGTTATTTATACAAAAAGTGTAGCTGCCTTACCTTTGATTTAATTTACATACTTTATTTGCCTTCTGACAAGTTCTTCCCTTGCCTTTTTTTATTTATGTGCCAAAAATATGTCTTTTCAGATAAGTCAACTAAAACTTTAATGTATTGTATATTTTAAAACTACATAAAATGTTTTATGCATTCGCTAGTTTTTTCCCACAAGCATTTGTTAAAGGTGATGCTATATCAAGATTAGACATGTTTTACCACTGATAACAGCATAATGACATTGTATTTCTTAAATATTATGAGCAAATAGATGTGTTCTATTTTAAAGCCTAAGCTGACATTTAGGTTGAATTATCAAGCATTAAAAAAAGAGAAAGGAAAAAAAAATATTACTTGAAGGTTAAAACTTTGGCAGTCTTCGTGTTTTAAATATAAGAATTCAGGCCCACACCCTGAGAAAGAATTTGATGCATTTACTTTAAGTATGTGAAAGATGTGAGCGACATAATTATTTTTCCATTCAAATGTGGAAAACAATAAAAGTTTCCCATATGTAGTTCATAGGCTGTAACTCACATCACTCAGCACTAAAGCAATAAGCAATAGAGTGTTGATACAAAGAGCTCCAACTCTGGAAAAATCAGCTTAACCCTTGCCGGTCTTTCTCTGCACTTTGCTACTGTAAACACGGTTTGAATTTACATACGCCACCATTCATATTCTTGTGAGTTCATAATATAAATAATGCAGAAAATCTCATTCACTTCCCTAAATTATGCTAGTCATTACAGATGATTCATGTAAGTATTAATCTCTTGGATGTGGCAGAAAACTAGGGAGGAGAAACTACCTATCATATCATTTGCAGTTAAGAACCTGCTACATATCTCTAAGCTTTGCTTGAAATGCTTGCAGTAATTGGGTGTGCATCTTTTCACTCTCCTGTAATCCAAGTGGCAATCTGGGCTTCTCTCTGATTGCCTCGTGCTAGAAAATAAAATTTCTGGAAACACGCTGAAGTAACCACACGCCTGGGGCCAGGCTGGTGTCCCGCTGCATCGCGGCAGCGTGAAAGCTTGAGGGAAGCATCTACAAATCTCTTTATTTGTTGCATCAGGGTTGTGTGATGAGGGGATAGACTGGGCAAGCAAATGCTTAAATATTTGTCTCCTAAGAAAATTTTAGTGCAAATTGATTTATGTCTCTGAAGACCAGGCCTGAAAATGCTGGCTGCCTCTTACCTTGGAAAAACTAGGCACAACAGGCTCAAATGCTGTCAGGATTGGCTTTTTAGTTATGCATTTTTGGTGAGAAACGCAGCAAGACGTAGGTCATTGGCAGGTTTCTATACGTTTCTGCAACTTTGGCTTTCTCCTTCACCTGCTTCCCATGCGTGATCTTCCTCTGAGCTTCTGCACCTTTTCACCTTCCAGGAAAAAAAAGGGCTAAGGGCAAATTATCCGATGCAAACAGTTGGATATCATATAAATACGGGTTGGAGCTGTAACTTTGCTGTTCGTACCTGTGAGCAAACTTGGGCGTGGTCTTCTCCAGGATGGGCCAACTGGTGACCAACAGAGGAAATTAACTGTTGAAACCGCTGATGCAGTTTCTATTTGGATGATGCTCTAATCTCTTTGCAGTCTTAGTGGTTGTGCGTGCCCTTGGTGCTCCGTCTTTCTTGAGCCGGAGCAGGCTCTGCCGCACGGTGGCCAGGCTCCAAAGGGCGCGGGGTAAGAGAAGCAACAAGGCACAGCAGGGAGCAAACACTTAACTGGTCATTTCTCCGCAATCTCAGAAAAGCAGAGAAAGACCCACGCTAGAAAATATATTGTAGTCGTTATTAATGGTATTAGGAGTTGGACATTTATACCTGATGTTGATTAATAGTTGAGGGATATATATATAAAAAAACATTATATTTAAAAAGCTTTAAAATGTTATCTTTTTTTTTTTTTTGAAAGACAATAGTGTCGTAAAAATATATTATTTTTGCTAATAGCAAATGTGAACTATGCACTCCTTAAAATCAGTCTTTGATCCCGCTTCTTGTGCGGTGGTTTTGTAATAGTGACCACCCTCACCCTCCATTAACTCAGGAGTATGCCAGCTTCTAGTTAGAAGACGAAGGAACACGAAAGTGGGGATTATTATAAAAAGACATGTCATTCATACTGCTATAAATACTATTGTGAAGAAGCAGACGTGTAAGATAGGTAGTTTCTGGGGGTTTTGTCGTTGCTTACAGAAAAAGCTCATAACGTGCCCATTATCACAAAAGACCTCCAGGAACGGCTTGTTCGTAGGAATTGTGTCGCTGTACAGACAGGACACAGCTTTTCAGGTCGATACCGGTATTTGTGTTTAAAAATTCACATCTCAAGTATCTTGAGCATCCGAATACTTTGTGTGGCAAATCTTAAAGCAGAATAAAGACATGGATGGTAGTTTTTATTTCAACCAATTCGTAATATTTTCTTGCGTTTTCTTGTGACGCTGTCATTCAGACCTGAAAGCCCTCAAGTTTATTTGTGAGAGGTTTTAGCTTAATTTTATGGATTATATGGTATTCTTCACCGTGAAGTTTTAAAAGATACAAAAGAAAAAACCTTGCTCAAATGTAGAAGTTATTTTTGCTGTAACGTATGTCATGATTTTTAAACATTCAGGCCTTTAAACTTTTTTTTTATAGTGTATGTTCTTGCCAATCCCAGCACAGTTCTACAAAGTAAAATATTTGGCAGTGAATTCATATTAACAGATGGAACAAGAAATTAACACGTTTTTGCTTCGCTAATTCACAGTTCTTTTAATACGCTAATTCTAAATCACCTGTTCTGACTTTGACAGGCTACAGACACCTGTTTGGGGTAATATTCCACAGCTAATTATTACATGAGAAACTCAGTTTCCAACAAAAGGGTTTCTGTGTGAAATTGTCATAGTTAACAAATTAGTAATACCAACTTTATACAAAAATAGCTTGCAGTTTTAATTTACATGTACTTAACCTTGCCTGAAGAAGCAGGAGCGGTGGGATTTGCATGGGGGGCAGCCTCCCCCCCAGCCCACGGGCGAGCTGGTGCCTCTGTCCGGTACCCACCGGAGTCACGACGTTCCCGATGGAAGTCCTGGTCCTCGGAGCCCAGTCAGTGATACCAGACCGTGAGGAGCCCAGTGCTCCTCACCAAAAACCAAGAGAAAAGGGCGAGAAGTTCCTTCTAAGGAGAAAGCTTGGAGTCATTTCCAGCTCACTGGGGTTGGTGCAGTTCGGAGTCAGAGTAAGGAAAAAGAAAAAAGCCTTTTTTTTAAAAATGATAGCCCTGCTGCAGCATAAAGACGTTACAGTGCTGTTACACTTTGAGTTTTTGCTGCTTACCTCTATAAATCAGATACAGCAGTTTAGAACTGAAGCTTCATTGAAGGATGTAATGTTTAAATATTGCCCCAAAAGCTGGCAGTGGATAATTTAATCCTATAGCATTGAAAGTGTGAGCTTTTTTTTTTTTTTTTTTTATTGTATCTGTGCCTGTAAGGAAAAAAAAAAATACACGTTTTGTGGTTGCCTTTTTAGAAGTTTATTACACTTCTGTCATAATGACTCATCATGTTCATATAGGAAAGGGGGGAAGGGAGGAGAAGAGAAGCTATTCCACCTCGCTGCTCTTCGCCTCTGCTCTTTCGCTCTTGACATAAAAGAGCTGATGCAGCCCTCATCCTCTGTCCCAGCTGTGCACCAGCGTGGAGGCCAAGGTAGAGTCTGTCGCAGTAACAACTTTATGATAACGGTAAAAAGCCCAAATCTGGCGTGGGAATGAGAGGATGAGCAAGGTTACTCAGTGCAATAGGACGAGAAAAAAAGTCCAATATGTGAGAGAAAGGGTACAGAGAGGCTGGGCACAAGTGTCTCTTGCCACAAACCACAACAGCTTATAAAGCAGCACTGGCACTACCAGGAACTCTTTATTTCTCATCACCCTGAAGTCTTAAAACACAAAAATAATCATAAGTCCTTTGCTCGTCATGCTTTGAACCTTCTTCAATTCATCTCCAATTGTTTTATCGGGAGCTTATTGATGGTAATGATGTTTTATTGCTGAACTGTAAGGTATGAATGACTCGGTGAATCTCTTCCCTTTGTTCTCTCTGCTTTTTATTCTTCCTTTCTTTTCTTCTGTCTTTTCCCCACTTTTACATCTACTCCTCCCCTTTCCAATGTTTAACTATCTTCTCAGACAATCTATTGCAAGCTGTGATACAAATCATACAGCCTTAAAAATATCATCGCTGTGATAAGCCTGATGAAAATAATATGGTCCATGGGGAAAGTTCAAAATTGATCATCATCAATCGCCTTTCCTTAGGTGTGCTTCCTTCGGGGATTTGAGGCAGCAACAGCTTCTACTGAACCTGGAGGACTCAAATATATGGGCTACTCATTGCCATTCCTGAGCAACTGAGACTCTGGAAGGGCAGTATATTTTGCTGACCAGAGTTGTCTTTAGTTTTCCTGTTCCACGAGGGAAATAAGTAAAATCTATCCCAAATTTTTTTTCATGTTTGTGCCCGCACCTGCTTTATAGCTTTCACCAAGAATATAAATAAACGCGGTGGTTGGTAAGTCAGGGAATGTTAAACAATCCTGAGAAACACTTTACAGATTTGCCAGTTATTCCAGTGAGATTATGGGAGTATTTATGATAAAGGCAACATAAGGGGTCCATGACGTCTCTGTCTGCAGAGTCAAATTAAGCTCATTTACTCTCACTGCATTAGTTCTTGTTCTTCAGAAAATTGATTAAAATGACGCTGCCTGCTACCTGGTACCTGGTGTGAGCACAGATTCTGTAATCATGTAACTCCTCTAATTAGAGATAGTAATTGTATATTTAAATAGTTTTACAGGTGTAGCTCTCAGTAAAAATGCCATATAGTGTCTAAAAGTCCCTTTAGTGGCAGCTATAGAAGTGTAACAACCCTTACAAGTATGCAGACTCTAAAGTCTCAGACTCAGTGCTACGTAGTGATTGTACGGCTTTTTTTAAAAAAAAAAAACCAAAACAAACAAAAAACCAAGAAGTTAAATTATCCCTTTGTAGTAATCTTCCGCAGCTTGTCAGGTAGAGGAGGTAGAATGTCTATCATGCAATTTCCTTTCTGCTTTGTGTAGGACAAAAATTATTCTAAATACTGTCCCCTCTGTGAACTAAGATACCCCACTAATTTTTAAGCGAAGCACAAGATAGTCCTTCCTACCGCCAACACTGTACTTAGGGTGTGCGGGAGATGGGTAGAGTTAGGGCTGGCACCTGCACTTGAGGGAGCTTTTTGGTTTTTGACTGTATTTGCATGACTAGTATTTTGTTGCTAATGTCTGTGTCCTTAAATGACTCTTCCTTAGTGTATGACAGTAGTTTTCAGTTGTAGTTTCTGCATGCTGCTTTGTAAGACTTTGTTATTGCTTTAATCAGTTTCATTACACCTCGGTGTCTAGATCCTCTCCCTGTCAAAATATCATAGAAAGGCATTAACCATGGAATGATGATATGAATCTTAAGGCAGTAGGATCTGGCATTGATGCCGAGGGATTTCTGCTCTTCCACTCGTGCACTCGCATGTTCCTGTCTTTTCCTTTCGGTTGTTTATGCCTGACCTAAGCAGAACTCCATCTAGTTAAAGCCGTGTAGGAGAATTTGCCTCTTCGGCTTACAATGGATTTCTCCGGGATCACAATCGGGACATTTTGTCTGTTCTTGTTTATCTGACCCTGGAAAGCGACAGGACGTGAACCAGGGAAAAATGAGTCCCAATGAGCAGCACCACACGGGCGATGCCTTTGCCCACTGTGGCTGGGAAAGAGCTACCAAGTTGGTTGTTATACAGAGTGATTGATCCCCTCTCCTTCGACAGTTACGTGATAGATAAAGGGAAATAGTCAAGTCTGGAAGAAGCTATTTTGTGCTCCTATTAACTGGAGGATTTTCAGCAGATGTCTTAATAGTTGGAAATCAGCAATAGTATGTGGATTTATTTGTATGCCATCTGAACCATTTGACTTGCCAGATGCATGTTGTTTAATAGCCTTTTGTACATCATTTTCAGAAGATAGTTCAGTAAGATTTTGTTTCATTGTGTGAAATAACCCATTTTGCGGATAGCATTTCCTATTGTTAGAATGTGTGTTGAAGAGACTAATCGGGTGCAGTCGTTGCAGAGAAAAGAGAATATGCAAAACGCTAGCCCATGCATTGAGAGGCACAATAGAAACTTGTGATGAAGTCATTCTTTATATCTTTCTTGAACATCACACATTTTTCTGCTTTTTGGATGTCTTTTAGTTGGCAGTGATCTTTTGTTTAGGTACTTAAAAGCCACTTTACTGCTTCAGTGTTTAGATTGTTTCAGTCATTCCTATCTTGTTACTGTCAACATTATCATACGCTAATATGGTTTAAATTATTTGCAGACATTTCAGTCCTCTACCTTAATGTGAAGATAGTTTCAGCTTTCTGTTGTTCTTGCATTAAAGCATATCTGAAAAGATAAATGAAATCTTAGTTCTTACGCTGCCTTGTATCATACAGTCCCTGCCAATCACTGTATGATTCGATGAATGTGAAATACAAGTACGCATTGATTAATCACTAAGAACAAGTTCGTTTTATTGATTTTTACTTTGATTATCCCTCAGCACCTTGATGATATATATAAATACCTCTGGTCATTTGGCCATGTGTGTGTTTAAAGCATAATACCGCTGTATTTACTGTACAACATGAATGGTGATTCATTCAAAATTATTCACTGATTTCAGTGGCAATTCCTACCGTGATGTATTAGATTCTGGGAATGAGTCTTTGTCTAGGAGAGATAGTGAACAGCAAGGAAAAGATCCTGAATGATGTCAGATTAGGCTGATATTAAGATTTCATAAATGTAATTTGTTGATCAATTAATGCCAAATACTACGACAGGACTATTTTTATGCACAAAGGTATCAATCAGAGTCCATGGAAAAGAGTGGCCAAATAAGGATCAAGAAGCTCATCCAGGTTTTTAGAAAAGCCGCTATGGAGGTAGATGTAAATCACATTAAAAAAAAATAAATCTTCGAGGGAGACAAGGTTATCAAACTGAAGGTGCCTCCATTGCTCCAGTCATCGGGGAAAACTGCTGTCTACCAGCGACAAGGGTCCCATTTGAATCTAGATGCAGGAATGTGTAGGACGTACATTCAGCAACTCCAGCCACCAGATGGTAGACTCTGCTTACTGGTTAAGTCAGCTCTAGTGTCTGGTCACCAGTTGGCAGAAACAGCAGTAGACAAATTACATCACCTTAGAATCACAAAGCATGGTATCGCTCCTGTATTTTGATACAAGTATAACCCTTCTTTCGAATTTCTGTTAACACACAAAAAATGACCAGATCCCTGTCAATAGTACACAGCATCTATAAATATTCTCAGATGTAGACCGAGAAGGAAAGTATATTTTTATTAGGCTGTTTATTATGTGAGTGGAATTAGCAAGAGACAGTTGGTGTAGAAAATTAATGAACTAGAGTTTCATGGCTGGAATTTACTCCAACCTGCCTTATGTTACCAGTAAAATTTGTTTGGGGAACCTCAACATACTCTTTAGGAGACATTTGTCCATTTTGCCAAATGATCACACAACTGAGCACATTCTGATGGCATTCTCTGCTATATTTTAAATTTTCCTTTCATTGTGTAGAAACAAAATATAGTGATAGAACACAAATGTTTGCATTTATAGAAGACATTTTTGTCAAAGCCTATGAATCACTTGCATGTGTGGGAGATACATCTATATGGTCTAGAGTCATACCAAATATTTTAAAAGAGCCAACAAGGACTAATTGGACAAAATCTCAATGATTTTGTGCCTAGTAAGGTATGAACTGTAAAAGACAGCTGAAAGCATTGGGCTTTGCAAAGAGAATGAAAACCATCTGTCAGAAATACTTTCCACAGATTATACTCGGTCCAGCTATTAATTAAGTGATTTTGCATTACTACTTTCAACAGAGCAGATCCTTCATTACTGGGAGCAAACCGGGGGTATGTGTATGACCTTCCATGTCAAAGAAAGATGGTTGTATACCATCTCCTAGCAGTGAACAAAGGAAAGAAATAGAAGGGTCATCCCCTATACATGGACATTAGGAAAAATTTCTTCGGTGAAAGGGTTATAAAGCATTGGAACAGGCTGCCCAGGGAAGTGGTTGAGGCACCATCCCTGGAGGTATTTAAAAGATGGGTAGGCATAGTGCTTAGAGATATGGTTTAGTGATGGTTTTTGTCAGTGTTAGGCTGATGGTTGGACTCCATGATCTGAAAGTCCCTTCCAACCTAGGTGATTCTATGATTCTATCTCAAAAGCAAAGTTGCAATGTTACAACTGTGATGAATTCTACTTTACAACCTCCGAGGCAGCAAAGGGTCGCAGTTGATACTGGTGTGTACTGTCACCTCCAGTGCCATGAGAACTGCTGTGGTCAGAACCTGATGTCCTTCAGAGCTACCTGAGAGAAGTGTGGCTGTGAACCACAGCCATCCTGCTTGACTTTGCCAATGGGTTTTCGGCTGACTGTCTGACACACCAGTTGCCAGGAGACTGATCCAAGTCTCATTTAAACGAATGGGACTTTTCTATTGCCTTTGGTAGGCTTTAGTTCTGGCCTCATTTTCTGCAGCGTCGCTAGCCTGAGTGCCATCCTCCCTCGTAACGCGTTGCAGCGAGACTGTCCTCTGGGCTCTTGGTGGACATTGTAGGTAGAAGATGGAGAATGAATTGATGATAGAAAACCAGGGATAATTTCTTGTTCTTTATTCTTTTTCATAGTAATGGATGGGCCATCTCTAATTCCCCACTGCCGCACGCATCTAGCTGTAAATGAGGGTTTGCCGCAGCATTGATACTCGTTCACCCGTTGACATTACTTTGTGCGTTAGGTAGCAATATGCTCCTCTCTGCCCTCATTCTCCCTTGCTCTGAGGCAGATGATGTGGTGAACAGCAATTTTCATTGTGAACTACGTAATAAAGGCTTCCCAGTTTCCTAGGAGAGAGAACTTTAATACTCCTTAATGATTATAATGGACTGAGAATATTTGCAGTTAACAGGTTCAGTGGAAGGCAAGCCTCCTTATATATCTTTGTTGATACTATTTAGTTCTGATCTTTCAGCATCCCATTGTACCTCATGCAGTCCTATGCTATTTTGTCTTCCAGTTCACTAAACAAATGAGTTCTGTCCTAGGGCCAAAATCCGAAAGTACCAAGTGCAGATCTCTGGAGTAGGCCCCTGACTCAGAGGAATAAAATACCGAGCTTCACCTAATCTTCTTTGGCATGAAAAATTCAGCTGGACATCTCATAAGAAAATGCCTGTTATGACCCCTGGTACTTTCTTCTCAATTCAGACTACTGCATAAAAGTCTATCTTGTAATAAGTTGCTTTTTCTCCTTCTTATTCTGACTATTCCAAGAAGCATTATCCAGAGCTGTACAAAATCAAATGACTGATTTGTTCAAAGCTAATTGAAAATTCTCAGACCTATTAAAAAATCTGTTCTGGATTTCAGTGAAGTTTTTTGTGGAATCCATATTTTTTCAGCTTTAAACCTATGAATCAGAACGTCCGAAACATGAGCAATAATCAAGAGTTGCGGTATGGAGCATGCAGGGGGATGCCTTATCGCCACGATGCTGTGAACCGCGCAGCTGAGCTGTTATGTAGGGAACGCAAACGGAAAGTGTTACGTGGTCGCTGCAGATTATTTTCTTCCAAGACTAATCAGGGAGCTACATAATAATGTGGAGAAATTAAACTAGTTTTAAGTGCTTCAGCTGACTTTCTGGAGGCAGCTAAGATCGCAAAGTGGATGGTATGCTTTTTCGGAGGAACTCCCTCTTTCAGAAACTATAGAGAACCCAAAATTTCAGCATGAGACCTCTTCCTATAGTGAACTCTTTCCCTGCGTCTTTGCACTAATGGCAAGCTCTACTCTTCATATCCCAAACCTTCAATGTTCATAAATGCACACAGGGACTTGGGTTTTAATATGTGTGGGGAAGTTCCCTTACACGCAGCAGCTTCAGATATTTGGTTGCGCTTTTTTGTAGAATGTCTGTATATATCATTGTACCCTGGAAGACTGTTAAAAGAGCTTGTCTTAGCTATGTGATCCACCTAGAGTAAATGATTCATTTAAGTGAATTTGTTGCTAGCTGAAACATTTACAGTTTTCAAAACCACAACAGTGCCAAGAAAATGAGGGTGATTGAGATGATATATCAAACTGAGAAAAGACAACAAACAAACGTAAATAGTGATTGGTTAATCTGGGGTATTTTTTTTCCCATTTTCTTTTGTAATTCCAACTACGTATACCTAAGATACATTTATAAATGAGCATGACTGTTTCAATTTTCCTTTTAGAGTGTGTACCAATACATTGTATAAACATGAGTTTTGAAGCCATTTAGTGCTCCACCAAAGTAGCAGGGCATTAGGTTCTCATTCACTCATCTGAAAACAATTAGGAGAAAATGCCACTTATCTTAAATAGTATTTGTCAGATTTTCTTCATCAAACTTGGTAAATACATATCTTCTGACATTTTGATGTATAATCATCAGTCTAGGGTAAGCCTAAGTGACTAGGCTTTGGCCCGTGAATAGCTTTTGTTGCTGTGTGACATTAAAATGTTGTGTTGAGGTTTTTTTTTTTTTTCAAAAGATATAATGAATATTCAAAATTAGAGTTATTCTCCATTGTACCCACAGCAGGTCAAGTGTCATAAGATCAAGAGAATACTTAGTATGCAATCTAGAGGTTTTATAAATGTTTCTGAATTGGATTTTTTGCATGGTATATGCTTTGGAACTTCTGTCGATGAGAAATGTAAATTGTCAATTTTCAGTGGAATGGACAATAGCTAAAATGGAGATATTTTAACTGTCTTTACAGATTCTTTGCATTCATAGGTGATAATAGGCATTCACCCTTTTTCCCCTGAAAACTTCCTTTCAACTTCCTACAGTATTACAGCTTTCCTATCCCCTGTCTTTATGTGTTGCTTGATCCACTCATGAATAAAACATTCAGTGTTACCACCTGAAGACATGCATCCTTTGATTAGGTGATGGTGCTACCTGGGACATCATTAGGATCGTTTGTAAGTGTTTGACATTCAAAATTTAGGATGATTTGCTACCAGCTCTGTAGCTGCTTCTTTAAAAGAGATCTCGGAGATGAGTTTATAGTATGGCCCTGCAGTGATTTCACTATCTGACAAACGTGTTATGTAGTCATAGATTCCTGATTTAACCATTGCCTGTGATTTCCTTAGACTAACCTGTGGAAATGTGGATCTGGGTTATGATTCACTTGTTCAGCTACTTTTAGTCTTCAAACGAATACCTTAATATCCTAAATTGTAACTAAAGCTATGTAAATTGAAACTAATGGAAAGATGGATCTACAGAATCAGTACCTTTTTCTGTAGGGGAAAGAAATAAGAATTGAAGTAACAGGAATGCAGGTGGAACAGAGGAAATGGCAGGATTGTAGATGTAGCTTGTTACTTTTTTTGTTGTTTTTTGAGGGAGAAGGTGGGGTTGGTTGGTTTAATAATTGTTTTCTATGTACTCATAGACTTAGACTCATGTTGTCAGTTTTAACTTTGTTTTTCCCTTTGTTGTATCCTGAAGGGGCTGGGAGGGAAGTTTCCATTTGCAGTCAAGTTTCAAAAGCCTTTCTAGGAGCAGCGCAGTGGTGTTTTCTGAGGGTGTGAAATAGCTGGTGTCTTGCAGGTCGGTGTGGGTCACACTTGCCCTAAGCAAGTAAGTCTAGTAGCTCCACGGAACGCCAGATGTATCACGTGTGTGCAGAAAGATTATCGTACACGTGTGCAATAGACCTTGTGCTCCTGGCAAACGCAAAAAGGGTTTGTTGCCTGCTCAGAATAACCAGTCTACGTAGCCATGGTTGAATCAAAGCTTTCTCGTGACTGCGAGATCCTCAAATTGCCTGCAGGAGAAGGGCTTCTAGGAGTCACCAACCAACCAGAAATTCTTGCTGATGGCATGTGAACTGTGGGATAAATGTTGAAACAGAGCATCCGTTGATTTCCCCTCCCTCCCCAAGCTCTCCCCAGCCAGCTGAACCCTGTGCTGGAGGATCTTTTGTTCTTCAGGTGAGACACTGTGACCCTCTCCCCAAGACAGCCTTCCTTCTAGTGGCTCTTGCCCAGTGCTCATAGGGAACATGGTTATAAAAGACAGGACATAAGCGCAAATTTTCTTGTGTTGAGGATAATTACCCAGAATAAGAGAACATTCAGGGTTTAGAGGGCTGTCTGTCTGCTTTAACTCATGCAGTGGTTATTTCATTACGAATCTGAAATTGGTGACTGCAAGAGAGGCTGCCCATGTTTTGGATTATTTTAGATAACTTTTGTGAAAAGTAGGCATTCTTTTGTATGTCCCCACATAAGCATACAGAGCTCCTCTGAGAAAAGTAAGCATGGATGAGCGTAGTAATGACGAGAAGTAAAGTTTCAAAGACCAGATCCTACTTTCCTGACTCATTCAAAACAAGCAGTGAACTCAACAGCGTCTTTGTTTTAATAAAGGCTATAATAATAATGAGAGCTCCAGATTTTCTAAAAAATAAGAAGGCTAATGTAGTATCTGGAGTCTGACCTCAGGTCTAAATTGTGATTCTAATGTTAATCATTATGAGACATAGCTTCACACCTCATAAATCCAGCCAGCCTGTTTCTACTATCCAGTGCAATATTTAAATAAAGAGCAGTTGCACAAAGACATGCATCACTATAGATTCCCTTTTTGCACTTTTTCAAATTATGTTGCTGCTTTATACAAACCACCTTTCATAAGCTGTCTGCCAGAAAGCTCTAAAAATAATAGCACAGACGCTTGCAACAACAAATTGGCTACCTCATTTTCAGTGCATCGAATGTTCAAATGAAAAGGTTTTTGCTTCCAAGTATTTGAGGCATACCTTGAACACGTTACCAGGTTCAGATGTACTGGTTGCGAAAATAAAATGGAAGATAAAGAAATTGTTTACATTCATTGCGATTTCCATTTTTTTTAAAAATAAGATGTATTGAAGTGAAGGGTGAAAAGCGACAGTTTGATATGGTTAGTAATTGCCCATAGATGCGGCTTAAAAAAAAAGTCTGTGGTTATTTTTATCTTGAAATTGTACTTTCTACATCATCTGTATGGATGCATGCCCACGTGTCCATGTACTTGAGTTGTCTGTCTCGTGTTTGAAGGGTTTGGGTTCACCTCATGTCCAGAAATGAGCAAAAAGTGGTGTGGAAAGAACAGAGCTCACCTGTGTGTGTCTGGGTAAGAAGAGAGAGATCCTACCTGGCTGCTGCCTACCAGCTGGAGTGCCTCTAATAGCATCAGAGCAGCATCAGCCTTCTACGATTTGTAGATAGCACTTGCTGCTTTATTTCGTTTTGTGGCTGAGAAGGAATGGTTCGTTCTTTGTCGTATTTTCAAAGCTAGAATAAATTTTGGAAAGTTCAGATATTTGAGGGAATTATGCGATCTCTGCTTACGTGGCCCTACACATACTACTTATGTGGACAAGTTGTACCGCCAAGGCCAGTGAAAATATTTGTGAATATTCTCACAAATGCAAATATTACACCCTCTTGCCTGTAAAGAATACAAAAAAACCCCCTCGAGAGCAGCTCTTCGTAATACTATTTTTGTTTTTTGTCCAAGCCTATGAAAACACCTAAGTACATACAGCTTTTTTACTCACGGCTACTACATCCCGTTATCAAATGTCTTCAAGTGGGATGTGATGACATACTTATGCATTCATGAGATCATTTTTCCTAAGCTGTTCACGTATGGTGTTTGCAAGCCACGCAGCCTGCTTTCCTCTGGGGACTAGAGAAAAGTACAGCTGAGAACTGAGCAAAACCATACAGTCTTTTTTTAAACATCCGTTTCTAAAACAGAGTTTTTACAGTTTCCCTCAAACTTCCTGGGACAAGTTCTTCCCGCTCTTCATATCGTAAGTGATAAAATGCAAATGTCAAACATTATTAGTTCTGTAGCATAAGTACTAATTTTTGGTTTTGCTAAGCAGTTTATATAGGAAAATCTGGAACGTTTCCAGTCATCTTCACTATCATTTAGTCCTTAAAACCCAGAACAGACATTTAAACTGAAAAACATTATATCTTGTGTGCAGATGCACATGCAGCACCATCAGAAGATGAATAGTTGTAGTCTTGAACTGGCGTCGCCATCAAATAGACTCCGTATAATTAAATAAGAAAGCATTTTAACAAAAAATTACATCTTGGGCACTCCTTTGTGAGTAAAGGAGTGAGCTGCAGAAGGAGAAAAGTCCACAAGTGATTAGCAGTTGATTTTCATGAGAAATTTCCAACACCTCTAATTTGATTTTTTTTTTCTTTTCTTTAATGAATACTTTTCTCAGTGATGTTGTTTGTTGTTTAAGATACCTCCCAGCTTCATTTTTAATGTCATTACAATATGCAGGCTCTGCAGTTTGGCGAACTTAAAATACCAAACAGCTCGTAAAAAAACTGTGGCTCTTATGGCACTACAGATAGCAGCTTCTGTATTAGATTTGCACTACTTTAATGCTGCCTTTTCTATATCTCAAGGCTGTTTCATGCAAATATTTAAGCTTAGGTATTCTCACAAGCAAGCAGCCATAACATTTCAGTAACTTTGTTTTAAAAGAAAGACTTTTGAACACGCAGGAAATATTAGTACATCAAACAAAGTGAAAGACAAGGTAGTTTAACTTGTTGGTTTGTTTGCTGAAACTCTAAAGTAAATATACTGTAGCTAAAAGTGTTCCATTTTTATCTGCCTGCTGCAGTAATGGCTGTGTTACTTCAGGGCTTACACTTCAATAATTGATCAGGGTTTGTATAGCACCGGCTAAGAGCAAAAATAAGAGTGTTGCTTTGAACAAACTGCTGCAATGTTATAGCATTAGGCACAGAAACAAGATTCTGGAAATATAGATATATAAAAAACAGGAAAAAGATGGATAAGTTGGAGTGGTAAATACTGCTTCAGGCTAGAAAGTAATGAGAATTTTTCCATAGAGAGTTTTGACCTGCTATTCAAAAATTGTTTCTTGTCTTAATAAATCCTAAAAGTGTAATTTACTTGCAAAAGGGAAAGAACAAAGGCACCAAAATTCTTTTGATAACAACACTTGTTAAGGTTGATAAGTTGGGTTTCAAATGTGTGAAGAAAAATGTGTGACAGTTTGTTTTAAGGTGACAACCTAAGTGTTCAGATACTTCCATCTTGTGCTGTTTATAAAGCAGTACACTAGTAAATGCTTTACACATGTATATTAGAAGTGGAAACAATAGATAACGTATCTTCCCATCAAATTTTGCAAAAGCTTTCGTGTCTGTTTATAAATTTATAAAATCATTGGTATGATTTATCTATTAAATTAAGCTTATTTTGGAACATGATCATATAAATCAAAATTACGTGTATTAATACTTCTTTCTTTTTGGCAGTAAATTATTTTGAGCCTTCATTTTGAAAATATTTTCTACTGGTTTCAAGGTTTTATATTGTCTTCTGTAGACCCGGGTTTATTACTAAATAAAAGAAACATAGCGTATTTACTATGCCGCGAAAAATTAGTGTTGAATTGATAAAGGGTGAGAAATTCTCGATAAGAGATGAAAATGCCACCTTTAATCTGTTCTTCACAGAGCAGTGTCCTCCCAAGTGCATAATTTTGAATAGCATAGGTATCATAATGTCTTTTAACTTTATGGATTTGCCAAATATTTTAAATTTTATGGCTAAATGATAGGAAGCAGAATTTATACATGATTCAGTACGGTTATCTCAAACAAAGTGTGCACCAATATACACAAAGGAAACCGGGGATGCAACTGTATTTGAGGGCACTTCATGTTTAACTGCCTGATAGAGCAGTTGAAGTCTGTAGGTTATTTTCACATGTACTCGTGAATAAATATTACCGTGTTTGGTTACTGCAGCAACCTAAAGTTTCTCAAAGAACAGGAAAAAGAACTTGCTAGTTACAGCCGCCTTCTCCCTCCCTTCGTGTATAAAGCAGCAAATGAAAAAGTATTAACCGGTTTCCAAACAGTGTGGGCAGGGTTGCATGACATATGGTAGTTTGTTGTTATTGAGTACTTCACAATATTACATAGATGTTGGTCTCCAATACGTGACATTTTTAGATCAGAAAAAAGAGTATTCTTCATGAACCCCACGCTACCTGACCATGGTAATTCCTAGGTGCCACATCTCATTGTTACTATTTTCGGGCAGCGGTGCTTTCTGCTGAAGTCACTTGTGTGCTAAAGACAAAGCACAAAACCAAACAAAACCTTCTCTCGTGTTGTTTTGAAGTGACGCCACTTCAGTGGCATTTAGGAAAAAACCTGCTCAGATGGCAGAGAAGTTGCTCCAGCGGAATTTGATAAAAAGCCAATTGCATGGTATTAAGCCACATTCCTATTGAGAATTTGTATTGACAACGTATCGCTGCTTGTAAGAAATATTACTTGAAAAAGTAAAGAGAAAAATATGATGTTAATGTTAAAATTCTAATTAACACCACCTTCCACCATTTTAATCCAACTGTCTTAGTTTTGTTTTCTCCGTGTCCATCTAAGGAAGCAGAAAGACTAGAAATGTTAGCGATTTAAAAGCCAGACTTCCAATAAAACCCTGCCAATGGATTCCTGTTCTGGAGAACCATGGTGTATCTTGTCGGATCTGCTACTGTGGGACTCCTAAGTGTGATGACACCCCCCATATTGCATATATGACTGTAAATAATTAACAGCTCCTATGGAAATCCGTATTTGACTCTACTGTGGCTTTAAAACCACTTGAAGTTTGAGATACTCAAGGTTAAGATCTACTTTTTTCCCATTTCTATTCCTATGTTGTCTCTAACAATATCACGACCAAAATTAAGATGAATAGGGGAAATGATATTATTTGCTTTCCAGAAGGCAAGGCTTGATATTTGGAGAACCAAAATGAGATTTTCCTTGAAGCGGATCAGGAATGCAATTTTGGTGGGCGAGTGCTCCCTGACAGACACCCCCCCCCTCCCCCAGCTCCACTCCTGTCCCTGGAGCTAAGATGAGCCACCACTGGCATGTCCAGAAGTTATAACAGCACCAGGTTTACATCGTAACGCCAGAATCTTGTCCTTTGAGAAAAGGAAATTCCGGTGTTTGTGGGCAAGAGCAAAGCTTGGAAATGTAAACAGATCTAATGACCTGTGTCCGACATCATGCTGCCTCCGTTAATGGGTAGGCTCAGAAGAGAAAAAAGAGCCATCGCTAGAGCCAGAGAGCGCAGTCTTGTGGCACGGCTAGAGCAGGCGTGATTTTAGTGCTCTGTCTGGGATGCAAAGAGAGAGAAACTGGACCTTTTGGTAGAGTGCAGGACTGTGTTCGTTTGTAACAGAAGGAGGACCTAATTTCTTCCAAAAATCATCCCAGATCTGCTAAGAATAGTGTATCAGACCTAGGAGATCTGCAGGTCTGAAATTCTTCATCTCCTTTTGAAATTGCTCTGATAGCACGGAAAGGATAATAATGTTGCAGTTAAATTATTCTTAATAGGTGTCTAAATTGCTTATCATTGAGCACTGGGAGGGGTAAATTGGTGGCATTTTTTAAAACTCCTTTCTTAGCTTTGCGCGTTTGGGCAGACATTGCTCTATGGGTTGATGTTGGTTTCAGGTTTTCTAAACACTTACCACAAGCACAAATGCTTGTCTGGAAAAATAAAAACAGTTTATCCTCCTCATGGCAAAAGAAAATCCAAAAATATAGTTCTAGGTTGCAGTTCCTCTGAATTTGAGCCATGGATGCTATCCTGAGTGAAGATTCACTGTTTACAATCATTATTATCAGACCCTCCTTAAGGCTGTACTATTGTGTTAGGCTGTAATAGGTTTTCAAGTAACTTTTTTTCCTTTTAAACAATATAACATTTAAGAACTACATACAAATCAGATATTGTGCTTGAGCGTTTTCGACATATTACACTATATTTTGCCTTTGAGGCTAGCCTTCTCCTAGAAGACAAAGAAATAAAACTTTTGAAAGAGGTTAAACAAAAGAATGTCTAGCAATTGGGCTATATTTTTCCAACCCACTCTTAAACCAAATTATAAGACTAAAATTCTCCAATAACCCTGAAAATGTCCATAGCGCACATTCTTTGCTATGATCCGTCAATATTGTAAAGCACAAGGAGCAGATGGCAAATGTTGTAAATGGTAAGTAATGTTTTTAAGTGGACTGCCTTAGAATAACGTACAACGGGCTATCAATTAAAAAAGGTAACCTGATCGATGGATGGACCTCTCCAACCACTGCAGGAGCTATCAAAGCCAAATTTTTGTTGCACAGAGGAAAGCCTTTTGTCATAGCAACGCATTCACACAAGTAATGGTTGCATGCATAACATGGGAAATAAAACCAAAGAAAATTACTATTATTACTATGTGGTTTTTATCCAATAGTAACAGATAAAATATGCCAGGCACTTCCGAGATACACATGTAGAGCCCAGGGACTTTCTTTGCCCTGAGTAATTGCCATCTGAAGAGAGCTATATATGTAAAGGAAGACAAAGGAGAAACTTGTACAATTAAAGACATCAGTCTTCTTAGCTGTGTACTTTTGCTGTTTTGTTTTTTAAATCCTTTATTCTGGGGATAAATGTAAAGTTTAGGGAAAGGACACAGGGAAGCTTATTAACAGAAAGGAAAGAGAAGGGATGTAGAAGATAAGGGAGAAGAGAAAGGATTAAGGGAGGGATGGCTGAAATGGAAAGAAGGGGGAGCAAGAAGAGTGCTTTCATACAGCCTCTCAGCCTATACCATACAGTAACCCATGGAAGGTCATACACACAGCTATATACTCTTATTCCTCACCAGTAAATCGTTGTTTCTAGTGTGTAAATATTGAAGATTTTTTTTTTCATTTTCTCCCCCCCCACAACCTAAGTAATAATGCCAGGACTAAGAGTTGACATATATGTAGAGGCAAGTTAAGATGGAAGAGCTGGGAATGGCTGTCTGTGGACAACTTGGGAAGGGTGAGGGGAAAACTGGTCCTGGCTCTTCTGGGTGCAGAGGAAGACCGTCCAAGCAGGAAAGATCTGTATGGGGTGTCGATATTGCACCCTTGGGTTTAGGGTTTTTATTTTTTTAAAAGTGGTAGAAGATAAGACAAAACCCTAATATTTTAAAATGTCATTGTGGTTTGAAGAAGGCACTCAGAAGTTAGGAAATATCAGAACTACATGAATTTAAATGAGCACTGCACGCACATATGTGTGTCATGGTAGAGCTTCAGTGACGAGATCACGCTCTGCCTTTTTCAGAGAACGCTTAGATCTTTCACTGCACAGAAAATAGTCTTTGGGGGTAGATCAGGGATTTGACTGTTTCTTGTATTTTCTGAAAGTATATAAGGAATTGGTAAGGGAACTGCATCAAAAAATAAGTTGAAATGTGGAAAGGAGAGAGAAGTCAGGCTTCTCTCACAGGGCTCACATCAACTCTTCCCATCCCCAATTCCTGCTTTTGTCTCTACCATTTGTCCCTGATGATGTGCTCTTCGGTTGCTGGAGGTCTGACCCGAGACCCCAGGAAGCTGCTGCACGACTTCTGGCTGCTCACCCTCTAACTGAAATCAGCGGGGGTCTACGTCTCACCCAACAAAGTACCGTCTAACACTATCCTGAAAAAAAAAGAATCAGCTTCTAGATTTCTTGTAGTAGATGCACCAAATTAGTAGATGCTTCTGATCTTAGTCTCTTTGTTCTCAAAATTTCCCATTGTGGCGATTTCAGCTGAGAGAATGACACCCTCTTGTTTCCAATGGGTCTTGTAAAATGAGTTAAGAATGAGAAGACTCAAGTTGTATTCTGTGAATGCCGCAGAAAAATACACAAATGCCTTTGTAACACCTATTGAATAGAACCTCAATACTGTGGTATAATTAAGGAGAGAGTAGTAGAGCTACAATGAAACTCTGGGTAGTTTTGCATCAAGCCAATCATTCTGGGTTCTGAATGGGGCAGGAGCCTATGGAAAACGTGTGTATGTGGTCATGTGATGAAGGATAACTGGAATATATATATATGCATGTGGGGAATGAATAATGATCACGGTCATGCAAGCTTGAAAATAATTTGCTTTTCAAACTTCATAATGTTTATAACAGGTTGCATATATGTCTATAACATGTATGGTAGTCTAATTTATGTAATATTTAATATTACTTGCACACGTATGCCTGAGTGGTCCGTGGTGAGGATTCTTCCCATTTTTATAAAAATCTGTTTAGCCTTTGTCTATTCCAAATGAGCTGTTTTGAGGATGTTTTTAGAGGAGGAAAGTGTCAGGCATCTCTATAGATGCATCCATGCACTTGTTTAACAGACACATTAAAAACTAATGCAAAATGTAGCAGGAACTGATTTCAAACAGCCATCAAATGCACCGAAGCAGTTCACTGTTTACGTTACTGGTTCATACCTTCATTTTGCACAAGAGCAACTGTATCAGTTCATCTGCTGTGATGCAAATCCTACAGCAGTCTTAAATTTAAAAAGACTTTTCATTTATAATAACATAAGAGATTGTCAATTCGTATTTGGCATAAGAGGGTCAGTAACGTGCAATCCTAATGTTGTCTCTGTATTTTGAAGATTTTGGGGCTTAGGACCAAAAATAACCTGTTCTGCATCAAGTACTGTTTTGCTTTGCTCCTTCATTTCTTTCTCTCCCCCCGTCCTCCCCCCTAGGCTGGCCTTCTCTCTTTATTTGTATAAATAATTGAGGATGCAATTATTTATGGCTGCACATAAGGATTCTAGATGTCTAACTATCTATCTGTGCCCACAGATCAGATAGTTTGTTATCTATATCACTATTTGCACCTGCAAGTCATTGTGCTTGGAAATTATCTCCTCATCTAATTGTGTGCACAAACAGAGGTTGGATTAAAGCGGCTTTAAAAAGAAAGCCCCTTCTGTAAAGCGAGTGTGCAGATACGTTACATCCATGATTCGAAGATTTTTTTGTCTTTGGTAGGGTTATTCCTAGACTCACAACGTACCTGCTGCCGTTTGAAACACTTCAGCCCGAGCGCCTTCTCTGTTCTTTCAGGTCCACATGTAGGAGGTGGTAAAAAGTGGTTGGGTGTAAGCCCTGAATAGCCCTTCACATCTTGGGGCTGGATTGGATCACGCGTGTGATGTGTAATTTGAGCATTTGCTACCGTTGCGCCGCTTTTGAGGAAAGCAACACAAAGGCTGAACGAGACCCTCTTAAAAGTGAGCACGTTCATTATGTGAGACGCTTCTTTGAGCAGAAAGCGAGCACCGACTCTGGTCCCAGCGTTTCCTCTCGCTCAAACCTCAGCCCTCTATCTTGGGCATTTTCCTTTTGAATCGTAACTGTGCAATCTGTTTCCCATTTTAGCCTAAAAATCTTCCAGAAATGGAGCAGGCTAACTTTAAACAAGCTGCATTTTTCATGAATCAGGTTGTAAAGTTCAGCGCCGTAGAGAAGGCATGTCCTTGTAAAATTCTGCATTAAAAAGACAAAGAAAAAAAAAAAAAGGTTATCTAAAGATGGATGGCACGATATGTCAGGCTTACAATTACATTTTTCTGTAAACATAAAAGGGTTAGAAAAACTGGTCTCAACTGTTCAAAATACTTCTGAATAGCCAACAAGAAATGATGTTTACCATTTTACGAACGCTACGGATACTTTATTGTCTGAGTGGCTTCCATGCACTCCAATAAATTTAAATTGGATATTTGCTGTCCAAATTGGCAGTGGGTGATTAAGCCAAAAATAAGAGCATTCGCCTTTAAATTTTAGCTGTGGCATCGTGTTATGTTCCCAACATTATGTTACGTTGCATCAAGGCAGTCACTACCGACCAAAATTTTGATGGATATAAAGCAGATCAAAAGGGTATAGTGATTTTGAAGTCAGTGACAATAGATGCTTCAATATTTGTACATTTCTACTAAAGAGACTTGCATTATTTTGTCAGTTTGTTTCATTTGAGGGGTATTCAGAAATGGTATTCATTCTTTGATATAACCCCTAAATTGTACAATTTAAGAAAACTGACTGAAAAAGATAAATTAAATGGGTAGAAATATTTTCAAATCAAAGAACAACTGACATATATAAAAATGATGTATGTTTCTTACATAGTCCACAGGGAGAATTCTGCAGGCTTGCTATGATCTCTACAATTCGCCTCCGGGCAAACGAGGCTTTGGGATATTCTATTATCCCTTTGGTCTGTTTATCATGGAAACTGATGTACAAATCGAAGGTTCTTTTGGACCTTTCCTTTCTGTTCCCTAGATCTGCTAAGAATGAACTTATCACCTGTCCTCACCTTCAGTGAAGTGCTTTGGGGAAGGTTCAGTGACCAATAATCAATTATTATTGAGAAGCAATCAATTGCTAATCTCCATAATTATGCACATCTAAACACTACGAACAAGAAAGAGAAACAAAGCTGCACTCCAAGCATTGCCTTGTTAGCAGTATTTTGTTAACACAGGCTCTAAAAAAAGCTGCCGCAGCTGGTAGCACAAATGTGTTTCCAGTATTCAGGCCATCAACGTGATTCGTCGCTAAATGTATAGAATCAGCTTCTTGCTAAAAACTACAATTACAGGTGATATACAGATTGAAATCACAGGGCTGGTTTGTCGAAGAAAATTGTCCTAATGATGGGTTTTCGGATCGGGAATGCAGCTCTTTTCTTCCTCTGTGATGGGTACTGAAGGCAGCTGCACCTGCCTCTGTGCTGTATTCTGCCGCACTTAATGATATCTGATGATATCATTAGGCAAAGTGTTCATAAACAGATGTTGAGCCTGTGCCTAAATGCTGTCAGATGAGCGGTTGCTGGCCTGAAACAGTATTATTTATATAGAACATTTACGTTTGTTATGTTAATAACCCCACTATTAGCTCTCTGGATGTTGCGATAGGAATGTAAATGTAGTTAATATGAATAACAACCTCTTTACTCTTTGTGCTGCAGTTGAGTATAACTTTTAGGCTTTTAGAGAGAAACAAAGATCCCCCCACCAAGTCCTTTTGACTTCGTGATTTTTTTTGGCACCATTCGAAATTTTGATCAGCAGATAAATGGTAAGAATCTGTAGGACAGATGTTAAAGACTGGAATTTGTTTCTCTTAACACTTCATGTTTTCAAGAAATTCTACTATTTATGTGTTTTCTGGTGATTCCCGGACCCAGTTCATTACCCTAATATGTCAGAGTTTTGATTGTAGACACTAAATTGACAAACACTCATTAAAAATAAAAATAAAAAGTACTATAGCAACTAGAATGATGATCGGTATTTCTAAAGATTATCTTCTCTGATTGTTTCATTTATTTCACGACAATAGCTAAATATTGGGGAGACCACTTCGCTCAATATTCATCTTTTTTGTTTAATGTTTCAGTCTGGTGTTATTCTAGCAGTGCTTGAAATACTGCTTTACAATTGCTGAGGGTTTATTTAGCCAAAGTTGCATTTTATACCTCATAGTTAATTCATGTAGAGTAAGTTATGTAAATTTTGACAGTCATCAAAATGTGCAGTGTTTCTCTAAAATACAGCTTACTAGCGGTAGCTCTGTTATAAAAATATCATTGGTGCCTTTATAATTTTATTTCATATTTTAACTCTTTCTGAATATGATTTGGGAGTAGAGGTGCATGTTGCAAATGGGGTTTTCTTGTTTGTTTCAATAGCGGATGATGACGGTATTTCTGCTTTTACATGTATAAAGTATTATTAACTGGTGTGTTGCTATAACCACGCTTCGGAACTACAGTAAACTGTTATCTTCATTGTGTGTATTAATGCTTTTATAGTCCTCCGTGTGCATGAAAATGTTAAAGATATCAATGCCAGAGCATGCCTGTGGCATAAGGAAAGATATTATTCTTTTTTTTTTTTTTCCTTTTTTTTCTTTTTTCCCCGTGAAATCCTTGTGGTTCTGTTCACTTACCCCTATAATTTGCAGCGCTCTCCTGGGTTTGTGTGTCTCCTCAGATGAGTAGCCTGCTCCATATTACATTGAAACGTGCATTTAGGGGGCGAAGAAATGTTTGGTGTCTCTTATGAGAAGAAATGAGATAGGAAGTCCCAGCATTCGTCTATCCAAGAGGACAATGGAAGGGCCAAGTAAATCCTTGGAAGGGAATTTAAAGGCACCCTATTAAGGGAGTTGGCTGCTTGGGAAGGGAAAAAGGATGTCTGAGGAGGAATAAATGAATAAAAGTAAGGATTTAGGAACAGTTCTTCAAGAAGAAACACATAGCCTTTCTCAGGTCGTATGCCAGGTAGGAACCCAGGTGCCTCCCGTGGCATTTAACCATCCATGTTTCCCTCTCAGGTGGAAAGAAAACCCTGGCAACTTAAAACATTTCAAAACCTTAGCGAAACGGGAATTTGAATGAGGGAAGGTTTATGATTTTGGAGTTTTGTGTTTTGTTCTCCAGAGAAGTGGGCAGAGAAATGGTAGAAACTTTGTTGTGTGTGTTGGGGTTCAGCTGCACTTGAAGGAGTTGAGGTACCACTGTAAGGAGCACGGCAGAGGTTGTAAGATGGGAAAAGCAGTGATGTGCTGTTTGGGTTTTCTTTTTTAAGTGAAAGCTTCTTTGGCCCAATGCATAAAGCTTTGGCAATCTATGCATTCATTAAGTTTATTTTTATTACGCTGGTAATGAGGACTACGGAGCATGTCTTAAGACATGTTTATGCTTTTGGGACCTGAAGTGTGTGCGTGTGTCTGAAAGGAGAGAATATTTCCATAGCTCCATCTGGTCTCATCTACTGTTGTTCTTGTACATATTCTATTGTAATCAGTGGGAATCAAGTGAATATTAAGGCTAAAGAATCACATCATGAAAGAAAGATAAATTTTGTATAATAGACCCATTACAATTTGTGAGTAATCAGCCTTTCAGGAAGAGACTTTAGAAAGCACAATGCAGATTCATTGCTATTTCTCCTTAAATATTTATTATACGTTGTATTATTAGGTTATCTGATATTAGAAAAGAATAAAGAGAAATGGCAAAACAGGATATTAAAATTCTTAGTTTTTGTCTCCTTTCTTTTACTGAATGTTATTTATAGATAGGTCTGAAAGAGACAGCAAATGTAGATGTCATTGAGCTTCAAACAATTTAAAAATCTGGCACTGAATCTCAACTTTGTCGTGTCGGCCCAATCGCAAATAAAAAATAGGAATCAGTAAACCGTTTTATGTAGAATTGGTTTAACTGGGCTAAAATTCATGGGGATTTGCTTGCTTTGAAGAGGTACATTTTTATACAGACCTCCAGTGTCTGATGGCCTGAAGGAAAGCTGTCTAACCGAAGAAAGAAAAGTGTAATGCTGGCGTACATTAGTGGTGATGTTAACATATCACACTATCAGTTCATGTTGTGATGAGAACTGTTATAAGTGCTTGGCAGAAATCACAGGTTACATCACAAAACATGCAAGACCAGAGAGGTCATCATTTTAGTTATCAATAATATCCACTCCTCTGAATTTTACTTTTGCAGCCTTCAGACATACACCCCCCCGCCCCCCCCACGTATAAGGATATTTCTGGATTTATTTTTTGTTTAGTTCTCTCTTTGTAGTACACTGATTATTGCATTGCACTATTTATAATATCTGTGGCCAGTATGGGATTTCTTTGTTTCGTCTATCGTTACTTGTTCCTACAAAAGGTGACATAACTTGTTCTGTTTCTCAATAAATGCTTGTACTATTTTTATTTGCTGCAGCATTGGCATTCAGTAACTTCAGGTGGCAAACGTAAAGCCTATAGGTTAAAAAAATCTGCAGTACTGCGGGCCAAATTCTATGATTTTACGCTGATGAAAAAAACAGAGCAGGTTTACTCAAGCCAATCCATCAAGGAAATCTACCGGTACAGTGAGTGATAGACAGCCTGGGTCATCCCGTTGTTAGTGGAGTAAGCCTTCTTTCATTAAAAACAAAGTGGGCTTTGTCATTGGGCTCCAATGGCTTTGCTGTATATTAGCAAGAAATTAGATAAACTTCCACTGACGTACCTGTAGCGACAGTGATTTGCCGTCGAAAGGAATATTCTAAGAAGGCAGTGCTAAGCTAAAGGTGGAAAGAACACCAGTGACTCCCACCTGAAGGAGCCCAATTTTCATCTCTTCGTTCCACTTCACAAGCCATGAATTGCAGGAGTTTCGTTTTATAAATGATATCATATGACACATAGGAATGCAATTAAGATCCTTAATTCAGCAGGTGAGGAGTTAACCCCTCTAAATAGGAACAAAGTTAATTCTGAGATGAAGCCTGCTCGGAAATTAAAAGTGCCTGCATCTCCACGCAGTACAAATTTCTTTATAGTCACTGAAGACAGAAAATCTGGTAACTAGCCAGAGGAGGTTGTAGCCTCTTTACTTCAGCGTTGGACCTATTGTGAGGGAAAATTCATGTAAAAAAGCTAGAGGATAAGAAATACTGCTTCCTATCACTTTTTTGGTTTACTCTCTACCTGCGGCTTTCTAGGAAAGGAGTAGCAGTGCTATTTGTGTGTTGTATATTAGTTGCGCAAATATTTTTCTTTATTGTGTCTGGCATAGAGAAGTTGAGCTTAGTGTAGCTAAGCTAGAGGATGCTCTTGGAAGATGTAGCCCTGTGATGGACTGTCCGCGTTTAAAGATCCGTGAGTTTCAGGACCTGCAGGGCTCATTCTACAATGTTTCAAGGCACCTTCTTTCTGCAACCTTTACATTTAAGCAATGGAACTTGATTTTTAAATCGACTAAACCAGCTGATGCACAGTAAAATACCTTCTTCTCTATGTGTTGATGTGGAGATCAACATTGCAACCCACTACCTGAGCATTTCTGGGTTGCTCAAGAAGATAAAACTAGAACAAAGATCAGCAGACCAATGTAGTCTTCAAGAAAAATACAAACACCCTAATTAGATCTGAGATTCTGGGGAAGCAACGACAAGTCAGACTCATGGAGTTCAGTGAACATGAATGGTGTGGGGACACTTTTGATTCCTGAGTTGTCTTCACATTTCTTCTCAGCTCTGCATTTATTCCAGTGCTTCCCAAGGCTGTGAAGACTGGCCACGGAAAGCTCATTCTAAAGAGTTAATAACAACTCCCCAGCTTTTCCAACTAAAATGTAAAATTTCCAAGGACTCTGCGTTTGTGCGAACGTGTTCATGTGCACTTTATCAGAAGTTAACCGAATATTATATATCCATATTTTGATGTCGAGCTTTGGCACTGAAAATTTTCACTGCACAGAAGAAATAATAACATTTTTCAAGAAGGTCATAAGATATTCCCACTTTCATCTCCTTTGTTTTCTCTTAATTTAGTTTGAAATGCCATGTTTTATTCAAATAGAAGGAGATTCTACTGTAAACTTGGATGCCATATGTACTGTTTCTAAAAGGATCTCTGTTTCTAATTTATTTCCACAGTCTTTTACTATAATAAATTTTTTCTAGGTGTGTAGGGAGAGGATTTCAGAGAGGTAGACACTAATAAATTCTCCACCACCTGCTTCTGAGTTGAAAACTTACTTCTGTTTCTGTTTTGTTCAGATTTTGTGGTCCGATATTAAAACAGGCCTTTAAATAGGATGACTTCAGAAAAATATTTGAAAACACTAGATGAATCATTATTTTCTGTTGTGAACAGAGTGGATTTTTTTTTTTTTAGTTAAAATATTAAAACGTAGGCCCATCAGCGGATGGTATGTAGCATTTACTCAGATCTCTCGAGCGCACAGCTGGTCATGTCTGGTAATGGGGTACTTAGCAAGAAAGTGATCTTTAGCAAGGTAGACTAAGGTAGATCTGGCGTTTTCATATTTAAATGTCCCCAGTGTCTTCTCAATTGTAGATAATACAAGGAAAAAGGAAAAATCTGGGCTTCTCTTTTTGATTAAACTGTCACTAAGACAATATCTTGTCATTATTTCATACAGTCTAATTTTCTGTAAAACAAACGATGCAGGATATAGGTTTCGTGTCATTGTCATGACACAGGGAGGGATCGTTTGAGCACCGGGATCTATGCACAAAATCAGTGGACCGATTTTTCTGCCTCTCATTCTGGAGAAGGCAGTTTGTTGGTGTCCAGGTAGAACGAGCTTGCAGAGCAGAAGGCCCACGTGGAGTCAGATGGCAGATTCACTCCTCTCTTGCCCCTCTTGAGCTCACTGCAAAGGTGCAGCCCAAATTATTAAAGATCTTGGCAAGCAAAGGACTGAAAGAGTTCTTAGCCTATAACTGTCCTGTATAGTTTTAGCTTTGCCATAAGTGGTTTTTTTATACATGTAGATTGGAATTCCCCATCTCTTATACTTCAATATTTTGCAAACAATGTTTTTGACAACCCCCAACAATTTTATCAAAATTAGGTTCATTCACCACTGATAACATATAAATAAGAGACTTGATCTCCTTTACTGGTTTTTGACATTTTTTTTTCTTTTTGGAGGGGGGGGGTTGTTTGTTTATTTTTTTTAGGATAATTTTGAAGAGGAGATACGTACGTTCAGGGTTTTCGTGTAACAATAAGGGAGGTTTGATAGCTAAATGCAGATGCTTAAGTTGTACGGACATAATTTTCAGCAAGTAGTTGTCGATCCTTGTGGGTTGCAACTAATCTCTATAATTAATGAAAGTGAAATTATACACAATGAATTAGTAACTATTGATATAAGGCAATAGATCACGGGCTTTTGTTTACTACAAGTCTGCCGGGCTTTAAAAGATGGTTATGTGAGTGATAACACTGAAATATATTTCTTTACTGCTTTAGAAATAAGACCCCCAAACAATTACAGTAGATTAAAGATGGCAAATGAAGTTCTGTGTGGTTAAACCGAAGTGATGTACCCATCTGTCTTGTCAGCATTTCCCTCAAACAAAAATAACTGGTTTGTCTGACCTGCTGGAGAATATGTCAACCCATTTAAAGTCCTCCAGGCCTGATTGCTTAGCTGCGTCCCACCACAAGTTATACTTCTCTGTAGTTCAAAACGCAGAGAATTCAATACAAGTCTGCATTCCTGTACGCTAAAAGGTAGAGCTGGAGGGCGAGAAAGCTCTGTGCGAGATAGGCAGAGCGTTAGACTCGCCACCTCCCCTGAGCCCTTGGTTCGTCTTTACCCTCCTACAACACACGAGAAACAGCACAGAATGCAGAGCAGCAAGAAATCGCCGTCCCCAAAATGTACTAGCAACGTGATAATGTTGGCAATATGAGCTATATCATCAGCTGATGTAAATCAACGTAGCTGTAAAAGAATTTATAATCCTTTATAGCAGCTGAAGATCCAGCCAACGATTTAGGAAAGAAAATGCTCAGCTTTTTTGGTAGACGTCGGGAAAACTAGAGAGGCTCTCTAGGCGGGGGAACGAGAAACTTGATGCCCGTGAATAAAGGACTTATACCAGGTAGACCGGCAAAGAAAACAGGGCTCCACTGGCTCAGTAATCCTTGAATCTTACGGCAGTAGTTTAATGAGATCCCTTCATCCTGAAATTAAAGTACAAGGAGTGTTTTTTTTTTTTTTACAGAGAACAGTATTCAATAACAAAATATTAAATGATAAACACAGATTGCTTAAAATCAGATGGGCCATTTTAAGAAAAAGCATTTTAGCTCATCATGATATGTAGCACCTTATTTAAATTAGGAGGTGTTAATTCTTAGCTTGAATAATATATTAATATAATATGTAAAGTGAATGGCATTGTTAATCACAGTCGCGCCTGGAACGACTTTGCTTCTGTGCACTGAATGTTAATTTTGCAAAACATTAATTTCAAAGATTTTGCAGCAGTGCTTTTGTAATTAAATATTAATGTCACATGTTATTGCAGTAGCATGTTTATGAAAGCCGGCAACACTTCAAGTCAACTCATTTGTTTTTATATTTATTCTTGTACATCTGCAATCCCTTCCATTTCACAATTTCAAAGTGAAGGCCATTTTGAATAGTCAATATGTGAACATTTTTCATTGTAAGCGTTTTTTAACATCCAACAGGGTAAATATTTAATGTTGTGTTTTTAGCTGGTATAATTTTTCAGAAAATTGGCTATAACTTTTAACAACTCAAAGGTACCTAAACTGTCTACATTTTTGGCGTAAGTGATCTGAAAATAATATAGCAATAAACATGATGAAGCTGTGAAAAAATACTTAAAAAATTAGAAGCTTTTTTCTGAAAGTTTGACTTCCAGAAGTTGTGATTTCACAGCCGAGTGTATTCTATTGTCATTTTATTACCTGTGGTGGTGTGACTTTGTATTCACTTGAGTCATTTCAGCAAGTGCAGGGTTGACTTCCGAATAACTTTTTCAAGTCACGGGTTTGCATTTGTGCCGGAGAATTCATGTCTGCAGCATACTGCTTAATGATTGCTGTTCAATATTTTAAAATAAACATTTTCTGTTTGTGCCCTGAGCCACTTCACGAGCGCGGGCAGGATTCAGGCTCAAAATGTTTTCTATTAGGGCCAAATTGTAAGGGCGAGTAAGTTTGTCAGCTGCTTTTATTGAGGTATATACAGTATATACGTGCCTGTGTTGGTTTGCCCAGGTCTGTTTTGACCAATTTACTGTATCTCACGATCTTGCCTGTGGCTCTTCAAACCTGTGAATTACATTAGTCTAAAAAGAAAGTCATTTCCATTTCAGCATGTTGGCAAGAAGAAATTTGTTCGAGGGTATCATATTTTAAGCCATTCTCGCTCCCTCCATCCTCCTTTAGTATAGATCCCCACCGTACAGCAAAACAATTTGGCAGAGCAAATTGTGAATTATAAAATATGTTATTTATTCTACCGCAAAATATATGAACAATCAAGATGCATTGTTTAGTTATAGGCACATTTAATAGTTAAAAATTATATCTGCACCTGATGTTGCATGTTAACAGCTAATACCATTTGACAGTGATGAAATTAAAGGATGAAGAAGAGATACAAACTACATTTTACAAGCATGATGGGTCTCCAACAATGCCATTTAAATATTATTTGTCACTATTTAAAATGAACCTTTCCCCTTTAAGCTATGCCATTATGCTCATTTGTCCTGTCACCACTGACAGGCTCTATGACTCACACACAAAAATGGTCATTAGGTACTGCATCTTCATCTTATTTAAAAAAATAGAAAGCATTCTGATGCCTCTAAAAGCCTGTAATTATTTTCATCCGAGGAGATAGTGTTGCTTGGAAGGTAATTTAATAACCTTTTGCATGTACCTGGGGAATGCCTCTCTGGGGAACCAAGGTGCCGACATGCCATTCAGTCGTCAAAACATGACCTTTAATGGTTGCTTGGAGAGAAGTTAGCCTGGAACGTTGTACACAGCGCGATGCTAATTCTGCTCTCTAATGTATGCAAAATTTAGTTCTTGAGCAATGATCTTTGTAAGATGAATTAATATAGGTACTGCTCCAGGAAACAAAAGAAATTGCAGTTGTGAGAGCTTTTCCCCACCATGATCTTTTGCTACATCGTTTTGAAGGAGCGCCCAAGCCGCCTGATTTATTTTTTTTTTATTTTTTTATTTTTTTTAAATTTTTATTTTTTTAGGAAACAAGACTAACAACAACAAGACTGTACCTGGCAACATTTCCCACAATTTGGGGGTTTAATTCCTGCTTTGGTGAGGAACGCCCGGTATCTCTCGCAGGGAAACTGGGACAGCGGGCTGGGTGATAGCTGCATAGGTTTACGTTAGACCGCGGTGGCTGAACAATAAAATAGAGTAAATATAAACTGTAAGAAAGTACAATGACAGCTTGTGGGAAAATGAATATACATTGTGAGTGGCTTTGAAAAATTACTAATGCAGTTATGGGGTTAAAGCAGAGAGTGTTGATTTTTCTGTAGCAATAACATATGCCAGGCACCTACAGGATATAGTAAATGAGGCACAGACTATGTCCTGTGACATCAAGGTCCAGAAACTCTTTATTTTGGTACGCTGATATTAGATCCCACCCTAGTTAGAAATGCTGGGATTTCAACTCATACCCCTGACATGCCATCCGTCAATTTATTAGCACGCCGGTGCAGTAAGCCACTGAACAGGCTATATCAATTCGTTTAGGCTTTTTTTTTTTTCCCCCCCCCCTTCTTCTTCTTCCCTTTAAAATGTCTGTAATCCTCAGCTCTGCTCTCTCAACCGGTCAACATTAAAGATTTATGTTGCACTTTTTTTTTTTTTTTCTTTCGTTGCCACACCTGAATATGGATTACTTAAATGGGCTGTAAATAATTCATATCTGGGAATAAGTTTCCATTACTGACCAATGTTGTAATTTAATATACTCTATTATGGGTTATACAATTTTAGATTGTTTTCTGTGTGCATTCAGCAGTCGGGCAGACAACAGTTTAAGTAAAAAGGGCAAGATGTTTGTTCAGCTTATTTTCATGCTCGGTGCTGTACTGGAGGAAGTAAAATGCTAGTTTTAACAGCGTTCTTTGTAGCTGTTCACGAAAATAAAAAAAAAAAAAAAATCTTAACCTGAATCAGCATAAAGAAAACTGAATGAGTAAAAGGGGGGTGGGGGGGGGCGCGGCGTGTGTATTAATCTAGATTTATATTCACCAAGCAGATGTCAGGTTTTAATGTAAAATACAAACATATTTTTCAGTAACACAAAATGTATCCCCCTCTCAATATGTGTGGGGGTTTATTTTTCCCCTTCCCTTCCCCAGTACTATTGCCTGTCACATGTGGTACTTGATAATTCTGTCAAAAGTACCTATAATAGAAGAGAACATATTTAGCAAGAACTTTTTGAATAAGGTTACAAGCTACAAATAGAAATGCTCCAAAATGTTAAAGAGCATCGTATTTTTAAAAACCGTCCATGTTCAAGTGTTTACACTTAAAAGAGATTTAAACAATTTGAGATTAAGTTGACTATGGTAAAAAAAAATTAATAATAGATTAATACATGAAAATCTATGAAGTCACATAAGATAATGATTTAAAAAGGAATAATTTAAAAAGATGAATTAAAAAGTAGAATCAGAAAAGAAGGCCAACATAAACTAGGGAAAAACATGCTGTGAATAAAGTCTGTTAGATCTTGAAATAGGAGAACTGCTAAATAATGCATAGTTTTATTTTTCTATAATTTGCATAAACCTTAAGAGAGTATTTATTTGTGTAAAACTTGATGTATCGAGTAAGGAGAATTGGAAAAAAAAAAAAATGGCATTCATTTTGTTTTCATTTTGGTATTTAGGAAAAATATTCTGTTACATATGGACTACTTAGACCTAATCATCTGACTGAATGTGATGTGTTTCTTGAGCCAGGTTGGAAAGGGCTGGCTTGAGAACAGTGCCCTGGTCTTGCTGCAGGCTATGCAGGTTGGCCCAAACTCTGCTGGGGAGCAGATGGTGAGCCAATGCTTGTAGTCACACTTACCTTCCTTGCTAAATCCATAATCCCTCGCTGGACACGCAGCCAAGGCAGGCTTTGGAGGCAGAAAGGAGGTTACAATCTGGACTTGGGTATTGACTGCCAGAACTGAGAAAACAGCTCAGAAATTTCAAATGCTTAACAAGTTATCTGTCTTGTCCCTAAGCCAGTGCAGCATTTTTAAAAGTAATTAAGACATGATTGAAAATGTGTGTGCCATCTAAATACAAAAATCTTCAAAAATAATCAAAACCAATAATTAAAAGCCACATTTAATATACTAGTTAGTAAAAAGAGACTTATTTAAACCGAACTTGCTTTTCCTTTTATTGCACGACGCCGTTGAATTTTTTTTTTTTTAAAGGATGCTTATAGTCAGGGCTGGGAGAGAAAAAAAATATTTTTTTCTGAGCAAGCGACTGAATGAAGCCGGATTTTTTTTTTGAATATGTATCTATACGGAATTTTATCTAACAGGGTGATGATGATTAATTTAATTAATTATTTAATTAACTTCCTACTGAGTGAATATTAGCCATATTATTATATACTAAAAGGTATCTAATATGTAATGATAAGCACGATGTTCATGCACAGAAAAAAAAAAATAACAGTTGCTTGTAATAATCACAGCATGACTTGCCTCTCTAAATATTTAATCTATTCTAAATCGAGACAGTGATCCTCAAAAATCTATAATTTCAAAAAATATTTAGTAAACAGCCAAATTGTGGTCAACTGCAGTAAAGGGTATGCCATCTGTTTAATGTAAATATCTGGTAAAAGGGAATGTCATATACAAAAGATTGCAGAGATACAGGGAATACACACAAACGTTACTCTGTGTGTGCGTGCGTATGTATGTTCGTGTGTGCGGTGTATAACTTTTAATTTATTTATGCCCAAAGCACAGACGTGGACTCGGTCCCACAAGGTGAACCTTTGCACCAAGACGCAACAAAGTGTTTAACCACGGACTTAATATAAAGCACATGCATCATTGTATTAAATTTTGAGAGATTAAGCTCTCGCTAAGCATTTTATTAATAAAATAAAATATATCTCATAAATCATTTATGGGTTCTATGAAACTTATCTATCATACCATTTAAAGATGTAAAGTAATTTTAAAAAGGAATAGTTAATTACATAATCCATTTTAGTCGGAACCCAGTTAAAGTTATATTCTGATCAAGCATAAAGACATGCTTAATTTATGTAAACACCGTACCCTTAACTCTGACCATTGGCCTCTTGGGATTTTCGATATATTTGTTTCTTTGTCCAAAAAACCCCTGTATCATTCTAAAGGATATTGCTATTTGGAAACACCAGTTAATGGATTAACCAAGTGCCAGTTAAAATCACTTACATTTGAAAACATTCTTTATTTGTAAAGAATAATAGGGAAATATCTGGCATTGCTCATTTGCAGTATATTAGAAGTGTATATGTCCATTCCCCTCTGTCAGAGACCAATCGCTATATGCCAGTAATGGGTGCATACATAATGTTAACTTAATTGAAATTCCTTCTGAAAGATTTGTGCATATGAAATTGCACTGATACAGAATAAGGTTTATTTTTAGGTTAGAATTAAGACTACTCTGTTGAATCAAGACAACATGTGTATGTTTTATACCGAATAAGAGTAAAGGGCCGGATTCTCAGCTGTTGTAAATTGGTATAATATAGGTTTTCTGCGAGATTTATGAATGTCCTTAATATTAATTTCCCTGCCTTTAAGCACTTAGGTTTGTTAGTGATGCGATAAACAATGGCATTATTTTCACTTAGCTCCTTAACTGATTTATGAAATGAAGTACTTTGGGTTTCGGAATTTTGCAAGTTGTCCGAGGCCGGAGCTGGGGGGCCGCAACCAAGCCTGGTGGGGGTGCGTGTGTTCCTCTTAAGATTTCTTTTTTTTTTTTTTTTTCTTTTAATGCATGAGAAAAGAATGAAATTAGGTTATTAGATGTGACGAACAAAAAGAGATTGCTACTCTTTCCTTGCCTTATTGGTGTGAATAATTAAATTTAAATTAATAGGATTATTTGCAAGAGTAAGAGGGGTGTGATTTGGACTTCAGGTTCATTCAGGTTGTTGATGATAAATTTGCTTGTCTGTTGTTGGGACTTTTCCGATATCTATCATAGCTAATTTAGCTAGTACCTGATTTGATTTCAAAGACAGTGGATTAGTTCATTTAAATGGCTTCCCATCATTAATTTATCTCTGCCCTTGTGCATTCAGGTAGTTCCCCTTCATCCACAGGGAACTGCTCATAAACACAGGGCCAGAATTTGGCCCCGGGTTTTGATGCGATTGTTGCTTTCAAAACAGGCTTTTAGGTATATTGTAATAAAGATTTTCTCTTTACGCACGGCAGTCTTCAGAGCCCTGTCTGTCCAGAGCACTGTCAAACTATAGGCAATCACCTATTCTACAGTGATTTAATTTCCTTCAGTGTGTCTTTTTCATCCCCTGGGAAATGTGCAGTACGTCTATTTCTGCTGTGTTGCCCCCAGCTTGCTTTGTGAACATTGAGGCAAAGAATTCTTTTTTTTTTTTTTTTTTTTTATCAGCGTCTACCTCTGCTGTCAATAAATTACCCATGCCATCTCTTAGAGGACCTTCTGTCTTCCTCGCTGACCCCTTGGACTATATGTTCTTGAAAAATGTCTTTTTATTTATCTTTATCATCTTGTGCAATCTTCCTTTCATTCTCCACCTTTGCTTTTCTTATCATTTTTTTACACTCTCAACTTCATCCTGTAATCTTTCCATTCCCCTCTGTATCTGATATTACATACCTCGCGCACCTCCCTTGATCATTCTGCACGTCCTTGTTCAGACTAATTGGCCTTTTTAACTGCTGTTATATTTGCTGCTGGATGGACGGCACACACGCTCTTGTTGAGATGTTGATTTATGTTTGGAAGATTTTGAATTCGCCGTCCGCTTCCTTTTCTTTCCTTTTCTTTGGCTCAGCCTTTTTTCTTTTAGTGTTTCCAGTGGCAGGAGTGAATTTATTTTATGTCACTAATTTTGCTAATCCTAGACAAATAGGGGTGCTCTACCTAGTGTTTTCAGATTTCATATCTTAATATGCCCTGTTTTCTTACTCAGAATTGAAATTCAAAGGCTAATTCCTCCTTCGCTTGTAAGATGGCAAAAGGGAAATCGTGCCAGTCATTCCCTTTGACGCAGAAAGCCATTGGGACCGTATTTCTTTTTCGAAACCTCTTTTTTGAGATATGCCCAGTTACTTGGCAATGGGCAGTGCTGGGGATGCTCAGCATCCCCCAACCTCCGTCCCAAGACTGTTGTTGCTCCTGTTAGACCTCTCCTCTGCAGCGCAACCCTGCCACAAGAGACTTTCTACACGACAGGGGCCCCGGGGTTCCTCAGGGGATTGCAGTGATTTAAAAAAAGGAGCGTGACTAAATTAGGAAAAATAAACTTTGAGACGAAAAACGGCCTGACAGAGGTGTGTTATGATAATACGGCAGTATCTGTGCTAGAGATTTTTCTAGTCAAAAATCCAAATTATTAAAAATTACCTGTGCTGCTGTAAATAACCCTTTGGAGCCCCCAGATTCCTGTTGTGTTGCTGTGGTGCTTTGCAGGTTCCCAGTGCTGCTGCTTCCTGCAAAGTGTTTCCATAAAGGAATGGTAGCAGGGCATTCCTCTGGTGGCTACCTGAGCTTGGGTTTGGCCACTGCTCTTACGTCTCTCCTTTCTTTCTTCTCAGTTTAAAGGAAAAATACTGTGATTATTTCAAGAGTTTCCAGGAAAAACAAACCAAAACAAAAACCAAAACCAAAACAAAACCCAAAACCAAACCAAAACAAAAAAAAAACAAAGAAAAAACCCACCCAAACCCAGGGAAGGTAATCTATTTGTAGTTTTCTCCTTCTTTTTGAGAACATGGGCTTAATGCCATTTATTTCCCTGTTGCTCTCTTGTGTTCAGGAAAACAGGAAATACTATGGAAGTTTTCATGACTTCTGTTTGGCAGTATTTTCACTTTCGAAACAGAATTAGCTGCCCATTTCTTTTTAATTCCAACCTTTCTTGTATTCACCGGTAGTCATTAAAAGGTTTCTGGTCTCACAGTGCTCTTAGTAACCAGGGATTAGTAGAAAGTATCTACCTGAATCCCACATTCTTTCATTTCTTCTCTCCATGGATAAAAATAATTTCTCTGTGATACTTTCAGAATCCCTTGCTGCATAAATTAAAAAAGTTGAAAGGTTAAAATTGACTTGGTGCCAAGTTATTGCATTAGACAGCAGATTCCATTTACTTATTTATCTGTTATTTTTATGTTTTTAAACATTTTGGCATGATTTCCATATTGTGATTCTTGCATGCTGCACATTCAGACTGTCAGCCTTTGATTCCCCCCAAGGAGATGTAAGAAGAGGTCTCGTTTCAGACTTGGAAGTTTTTATCTTATTGTTTTTTTGTAAAAGGCTAGGGGAAAGTTTAAGAAGGATTTTTAAGTTTGATTGACAAAGTGAATTCCTAAAAGTGATATATCAGCACAGGACTCAATAAGCCGGGACACATGCTACTAACAGAGAAGAAATGGTTTTATATATTATTCACCAATCTCCAGGGTTTCTATGCCAGTCAGAGTTGGCTTTCTTCCCATATATATTATTAAATGTTTTACAGTTCAGCATGCATACAAAAGGAGTAAATGATGTGATACGTACAGTTTAACCTACATATGGAATGACTTAAAATTACACCGTTCAAAGGTTTATCACAGAGTATGGATTACACAAACCAATAAGGCATATATAGATAGGGAAATAGTGCAGCATATTATGAATCTCTTCTCAACATTTGACCAACTTTCCCCAGGTGCCTCCATTCTTAACGTCTTTATTTTATTTTTTTTTAAGCAAAATTACTAGTATAACCAGGCTAGGCAGAATATACTGTAGGTGCTTGTTAGTAAAATCGTTTATGTGGTTCAAGCACAGCCGAGCAGAGGTCAGGGAAGAGCTACAGGTGAATAAACCCCAAGGGTGATAAGGATGTGCCTTGGTGCATGTGTGGTTCCTTTTGGAAAATCAGAATAATAGAGCGTAAAACTGAAGGTAGTGATAACGTACAGGTGTCCCTGTTATTTCATTGGTTTGCCCGCTGAAAGCACCGATGTGTTACTGGTTATAGGTTGGAAGAGCCCGGCAGGTTGTCCTGGATAATCCCACCCTCCATGCAAATAGCACATCTGCTTTGTTACTGTGACGCCCCTTGTAGTTTACCCCGAATCCAGTGGGATTCGAGGTCATCCCTAAATTAGCGACTGTCCTCTAGCGGGTAACCTGCTCAGCGTCCGGTATCTGTGGATTACGAGACAGCAAACTTGATGCGATTTTTTGTATATATTAGGTCAGGACTACTTACATTCGGTAGAGTCCTAATTTAAGAAATGCTCTCAAAAGTTTGCTTGCGGTTTTGGAATACGACACACCATTGTTTCTTCATTGAGACTATTTCTGCTTCCTGGATGCTAAGAAAAAAATATAGGAAACCTATCTCTGCAAGTCAATATGCATTTTAATTGTTCTTTTTTGTGGACACCTTTCTGCGTTACATGCAAGGGAAAAAATTCTTGTGAGATTTTAAGTTAAAAAGATATTTTTAACTGGTTTTGTCGCTAAAAAAGTAATTTTTGCTCAGCCACTGTGCAGCCACAAAGGCAGCACACTTTACAAGTTTTAAGTCAAAACAAGAGTTACGTATAGAAGGGAGTACTGAGGAAAAAGTAATTAATTGACATGGGTAATAGCGATGATTGCGTCCTATTTCTATAGATTCAGATTATTGCAGTGTGATACAAAATGGCATACTTCATCAAAAATCAATGAGGTGAAACAAAAGACAAAGGAAACAAACATATGTATATTAGCGCATCTACTTTGATTATTTTTACATCAGAAAATTATAATAAAAAGCTGAAACAATGAGGTTTTCTACTTCACTGAAACTAAGAATGTAAACTATTTTTAATTGTCTTGTATGACTGCTGAGTGTAACCAACGATATTATTGAGTTATAAAACATAGGCAGTTAAAATAATTTCTATATGTCTGATCACGAGTCCATTGTTTGTTGGGTAGTGGTATGTTCTGAAGATGGAGGTTCATATTTTTGATGGACCCGTTCCTTACAGGAGCTGCCCTGATGCTTTGGTTTTAAGAGTGTACAAGGAAATTCCATCCTACATTTTTGGTCACAGTGGTTCCCCAATAATCAACCATGATCCCACTCCAGCAGCTAATCACAGCCTCAATAGAAGACACATTAGGAGTTAATTTAATTGGTATTACCATTGGCCAAAGTTAAGTTCATGATTAAATCTTTGTTAGATCCTCTAGGATCTATAACCTGCAATTGATTAAAAAATCCTGCTCTTTTATAATTTTTTTTGGCAATCAAAATAAATATGGAGTTTATAGCAAGGTTAGTAGACCTTGGCTTTAATCAGAGTCCCAAGGGGAAGAATATACATGAAGTAGGCTCTTTCATACCCAGATAAGATCCTTTCCATTCCTTTCTCAATTACAACATAAGGCTTACAAGATAGCCCCTTAAAATGTCCTCTTTTTAATTTCCTTCTCTGAGTCTTTTAATTAAATTAGACAATCCTGTTTCATTAGGATAGAAAGAAGTTGTGAATACTTGGAGCTTTGCAGCAACAAGGAGGTAAACATGTAAAGTCTTGCTATTAGCACTGCACAAACGCTTCATCTGTGTGAAACTTGCCCATGAATAAGGTTATTAGGAAACAATACCTATGTGAACATAATTGAAGGTACTATTATTGTCATTTAAACAATTTATTTCCAAGTCTAGTTCATTCCGGAATGTTTCCTGGTAATACTGAATTACAGTTAACATGTCTTTTTAATTTGCTTGATCCGTCTTCTCGATATCTACTCCTTTAGCAGCTTCATAGAAATGTCTGTCCCTTGCGTCAAGATTCTCATGTAGTTATTGATTTTGATTTGTATATTTGTATATACATTTAAAGTACTTTTCTCGAGATCTCAGAGATTTGACATGAAATCCTGTAGCTTATCCAAACAAGAATTTCATATGCTGAAATGAAACATGAGATTCCATCTAAGTTCCTATAACTTTTAGCTTCTTGGCTAAAAATGTACATCCTGTTTGATAAGGGTACAACCAGCATGTGACGATGACGCAAGCCTTATTAGAAATCTGATGCAAGGCAAATGTCTGAACCAATTAATAAAGATCAGTCTAAAGCAGAGCTTTCCAAGGGACCCGTTCTTCTCTGCAGTCGCTTTTCCTTGCTAACCCAGCAATAGATGAGTATCCAGTCATATCTTCATCTCATTCCAGAAATGAATGCTGAATCCACTTGCAGTCAAGTGGATTAATATAATCACTGGCATCATCAGACTACTTTACTTAATTCACCAAATTCAACTTGTTGTTACTGAAGCTAAGCGGTGGTTCTAATTTCTGCTCCTAGATGTTCTGGGAAAAGCCTTAAAATAAGGTGAAAATACTGTATTTTTATTGTCTGTTCTTTATTGTATATACCAATTGCCACAGTACCTCGGTGCTGAAGCTTACAGGAGTTAGGTAGTACCTTATAAATAGAAATAGGGGATAGTCTAGATATGATGAGCTGGCTTGAAAATAGTATGTATCCAAGGGCCAAAATCGCTAGTTTTGAATAATGCTGAAAGGCAGAAAGCTGTGACCAGTGCTTCTTCATGGTTCCTAGTGCCAAGAGCGCAGTGGAGGTGGTTTGGCGATGTCACAGGTCCTGCTTTGGTGTACGGCAAGATACAGTACAATACCTTTTCCGTCATATTCATCTCATGGCAAAGGGTGTATTTTTGCCTTGATCTTTGCCCAGGTGACCTAGATTAAGTCAGGCAATAACAGATTCGGATCGAGAAAAGTTCGAGCAGCAGCTTCATTGACTGTGCTCTTGTCTAAGGGTTTCTCTAAAACACCTTGGTAAAACACAACTACTTTTTACTGTGACATTACTATGATTTTATAGCCTTCGTTTTATTCTACTCGGCTACATAGGAAGAAAATTAGTATTGAGACCATCGATGTCCATACTCATGTATAGCTTGAAAGTACAGTACATACGGAGGCTTTGTCTTAGGCAGGCTGCAAAGGTGAGAGGAAACTTTGCATAACTTGATGGATTCCTTACACAATGAATCAATTTACTCAGATTTTATAAAGAACAAGCCATAAAGGCACTGTAAGCAAGCATTCACAAATAAAACGTTGTATTGATTTTAATCAAGGGAATTTTCTTCTATAATTTAAAAATGCAGTTTGGTATCTGTTCAGTGAATATTGTGTTTTGCCAAAAAATATTTTGTAATTATCATAGTCAGTTATCTCACTAATGGTCCCTACCAACGCTGTTTGCATCCTTCAGGCAGTCTGAAATGGAGTTTAAAAAAAAGAAAAAAAAAAAGAAGGAAAAAAAAAAAGGGTGTCTGCATCAGTATTCCCGGAAAAGCAATTCTCTTGTAACATGAAACAAAGGGGTGTAAGCTCTTAAATATGTTAAAAAGTTTCAAGGTCCTTTCATTCCTAGTTACAAAAAAGAAAAGAACAGACAGTGGCATGCCAAGGGGAAAGGAGGAGTGAAGACCAGTAACACAAAAGACAGATTTTGTTTGCAGACTTGAGCTGAAAGAAATGATTATGAAACCCCAACTCACGATGCATAAAGAAACCAGCATGACCTAGAAAGAGGCATCGCAGAGATATGACACTTAGGTGTTGCTTAAACTGTAAGACACAATACGGCTGGGACATCCATATGTAGCATGGGTAGAAGAGCAGAAGATGGAACCCAGGAGCCTTTCTCTGCTTTGAACATAGCTTGATCATCTGGCAGAAGGACTATTAGTACTAAAATAAATGGCATTTATGTTTAAAGGGTTAACTTTTTTTTTCTTCTTTAATGTGACTTTTAACTCAGCATTTTGGACCATATTGTAGCAAAACCAAGTGGCTTAAGTCCCTCTTCGATCTTTTTGTCATTTCATGTGGAGGTATTTCTAAACAAACTCCTGTAATCAAGGAAATAAAGGTATCACTCACTCCATGCCCTTCTGAGGATCTCATGGACCGTTGGAGCTTAGGAGGAGATCGGGAGAACCCAGAGAAAGAGAGGCAGAGCGGCAATGCTCGGTGTAGCAGGGATGACGCCCTTATGCTTTATTTACATGGCACTGCGTGCAGGGAGTTTGTTCTTGTTCAGCATCCCTCTGAATTGGGGTGGCTACTTAACTTCAATGTAGTTTTCAACAGAATAAGAGAAAATACACTAGTGAGATAGGCAGCTGTCCTCTCCTGCTCTGAGGGGACCCAGAACTTATAGAGATATTGCGGAAACAATAACATGCCCTTTCACTATAGCAGTAGTTTAAGAGAAGTCTGAATGCATTTTCTCCAGCCCCTGTATTCCTTTGTCTTTATTTCATTGGCCACTTACAGTTTCTATTAGTTTGCCCTAATCCTGATTTTTTCCACGTATAGTTAGTTTCTCGTCTGGCTGCCGTTCTTATGCCACTCAGTGGTTACTTATGTGGCAAATGAGCAAAAAAAACTTGGCAGTTGTTGCTGGGGTTAATGTGGAAAAATAAATCTTGGGTAATGCCAGTGTGGATTTACTTCTCGTTCTTAATGGCACCAGCAGATGTTTGAGGAATCCTAGACTTCCTGAGCGCCTCCACCGCGCAGCTGGCACCGCTTGCCGAGGTCCTGGCGGTGGAGGACATATGTGTTGTACACTTACACTTTGATTTACGGACACTTCTGACTCTGGACGGGGATTGTTCTCACCCTTCTCACACGCGGTCCTCGCCCCGTCCCACCGTATCAGGTTTATTGCTTCTGCTGTTCCTTCTTCTGCCTCTCATGCCAGCACCTTGAGAGGGTTTCAGTTTCAGCGAAACTCTCAACACCTCGCTCTGTTTGTTGAGAACATTTCCTCAAATATCAGGCATCTCAGGCACAAGGGAATGAGCGTATTTAGCATTTTCAACGTGTATGCCGAAGAACCTGAGAACTTTCAACCTTCTCACAGTAATATAGCGAATATTGCGTGGATTATTTGCTCTCTCGTCTGTAGTAGTGTGAACCATCTCTTTTGACGCTGGCAACCCAAACCACGTCCTCAGTCATGATAGATATTTCTGAATATAAAATTAATATTCAGAAAACATGCAGTATGTTACAGTAAACTTTTAGTGCACATCATGAGATGAAACAAGGAGCAAGAGGAGCAAGTACTATGTGACGAACTAACACTTGACTGCCCATCACAAATGCCCCATGGTTTCTGCTGGGACACAGAGACTAGTTTGTGAATCTTCGAGATATTTTGATTTTCCTGACAAGTCCTTTGTCTCATGATACTTGGGATAGAAAACATCTTAGTACTTTACTTTTTCTTCACAGGGAAATCACTCACTAATATCTGCTTTAGATGCTGACTGCTTTAGACACTGGTAGGTTGTTTTTGTTTGGGGCTTTTTTAGGAGTAGCCCTTAGTGGCACTAAATTTAACAACTAACAACAGCATGTGCCTCACACTTGATACTTCAGGCTATGGTGACAGCTTTTAGCAATTTGGAAAATCCCATAGGACCCAGAGTGGCACTGGCTGCTGTCGTCTTTGTTTGCATTTACTTTTCTGCTTTGTCAATTTGTTCTGTGGTTGCAAAAGTAAATCAAGAGGTCCAGCTTTAACCAAAATAAAGCAGTCATACCTCCCTCCCGTTCTTTAAAATAACCTCCCCGACAATAAGCCCATTAACAAGCCCACCTGAAAAAAAAAAAAAAAGTAAGTATTTGAAATTTTAAAAAGAGAAGGAAAGAAAGGAAGGTATAGATATCCAGCACTGCTTGGAAGACATGACTACACTAACACAGTCACTAAGGGTTATTTTTCCTCTTTTTTTAACTTACAGTGCTCAAGGCACCCTCCAAGGGCCTTGGGAGGGTGGTGTGATGCTCTCCTCACACATGCTCTTCAACAGCCCTTTCACTACAATCAATCATTGAAAAATATTTTTTGCGATTCAGTCTAATGCTTGGAGGGAGCTGCAGAGGTAGAAAAGGCTATTGGCACTTGCGAAATATTAAACTGAGTACTCATGTGGGAAAGCTCCAAAAATAATGGATAGGCATGGATGGGCTTTTTCATATTTCTCTACACACACAAAAGCAGAGAAAATGCAATGGGAGATAGGTGTAAGAAACTTTTTCCTTTCTCTGTGTTTTTCTATTAAGGTGCCTACTGTCACCAGTATTTGTAAATAGTTAAAGGTAAAACCACCTAAAGGTTAAAGACCAAACTGTGTGCGTCTTGAACCCTCCTGTACGCTGACCACAGAGTAATTGGCCAGGGCGAGGTGTGCACTGAAAGTCTGTAAAATAAACTTGGGAGAATTTTTCTGAAGTTTTGATTGGGGTGAAGAGATTTTTTTTGCTGCCTAAAATATGGATCAATGACCAAAAGGCATTGCAAAGCCCTTCCTATTGCACATTATCTTAATCATCTACTTACAGAATTCGTCATCCTACGACTGCAAAATTAAATTTGAAGTTATATATTAAAAAAATACTTGTTTATGGGGAGATTTGAGAAACCCTATTGACTTTCTGCTTCATTTTTTTGCAGTTTTTCCTATGCGCTTGTATACAATTATCCAGAATATGGCATCGCCTGTTGTTTCTTCCTGCAGGCCATCACACGTCCATTAAGGGATGCTGAGAAAACCATTCCTTTTCTCTCTCACGTACAGAGACTGTTGTCAGGAGAGGTCTTTTTAAACCTGCGCATGGGCTGTTTGAGTCCTTGTATGTTCTCCTTTCTCTTCCTCTTCTTACTACTCCCTTTACTCTTTAAACATAGTGATAATACAGGTCTCAGGAGGTTGCAACTTGAAATAAGCTGTCTCTGATACTGCCAGCTAGGGAGATGAGGAAAGCAATAGTATAATACACTGAAGCTGGTGGGGGAAGTCAAATACAAAGTGTTGGTTCATCTCCAGGAAGTGGGAGACTGTGCAAGGAGGATATCGAGGACTAGAACACCCTGGGCTGGATGCCTTGGGTGACAGCTTCCAAGCAGAGGGAGCTGCCAAATGTAGGAGGTGAGGATGTTATGTGCATAATCTCTCCTCTTCCTTAGCAGCTATGCACTTTCCTGCCCTAAAGCTGGAAGAATTGGTTTTCCTTTCTGCTGCACGCAGACCTTTTCAAGTAGATAAATCTACTAGAACTTAAAAAAAAAAAAAAAAAAAAAAAAAAGGAAAAAGAAAAAAGAAAAAAAAGCAACCAACAAACACATGCAAATGGACTAAGTTAGAATTGCATATCCCATCTGCTTCGTTCATTTTTAGAATAAGGTTTTCATACCTTGTACTTCTCTTTTTTCATTAGATGAAATAGCACTGTATTGTTGGCCACCTCAGTACCAGAGACAAACTAAATAACTATCCTGAGCATATGGAAAGTAAAATTTAAGGAAACAAACCTAGTTCTGCCAGAAATATCTTTTGTCTGTCTAAGAAACAGAAGAACTCCTAACCTGCTTCTTCACTATAGGCAACAGTTTAAGATTTATTGTCCGTTATACTGTAACCCTGTATCACTACAGGTCTAGAAACTCTGCTACCATGAACCGACATGGTAGCACTCTTCTGATCTAATATGGCTCAGTATCCTGCCACAGCAATGGAAGACCCTAAGGGTACAGCTGTAGGAAACAATTAGTAATTATTTAACCGGAGGAGGAACACATTTATTGCCAATGACCTTGGAGGCCCCGATGATGTCGGTTAAATAGGAGCTCATGGTGTGCTCATGCTGAGAAATCAGCACACCCCATGATGAGCTAGATTGGGAGGAGGATGGGAGGTTATCACCCTTCCCTGCACGGGATGGTGAGGCCGCTCCAGGTGTCTGCTGCCCAGGTAGGTTCCCCAGGTCAAGTTGTGCATGGAGAAATGGGAGAAGGTTCAGAACAGGCACAGGGTGCCTAGGGTAGAAGCCTGGAAAGGAGAGGTAGAGCACAATGGTCTGGAACACTCTGATGAAGAGAAGACTAAGGGCATTTGCAAAGACAGACCAATGTCTTTTTCAGTAGCAGTAGATTGGGCAGTTGCCACAAATTACATCTTGGAAGGCTCAGGATTGGACACTGGGAAAAATATTTTGGTGAGATTATAGTACAACATGAGAACAGGGGCCTCAGGTGGTTGCATAGTCTCCACCTTTGGTGGTTTTCATGATTTGGCTACACAAAACCACAGATGATCTGATCTAGCGTCGGCAATACTTCTACTTTAGTGAGAGATTGGACAAGACCACTTCTAGTGTTCCCTTCTCAATAACATTTCTGTGGTTTTCTATTAATTTCTGGAAGGTTTTAGTTAGTTGTTTTTCTGATATACGAGGAAAATATGTCTCTGGTTAATGCACTTTATAGTTCTCAGATATCCTACACACCCTTACAATGTCATTTTATTGGGAGTTTCTTCACTTTTTGTCCTAAAATAGTGTGGGAAGAGGGAGAAAAGAAATCAGTTATTAATTTATACATATAAATGATTGTTTGAATCATTGGGATTCAATTTTGGTAATCACTACTCTAAATAAAACAAATTTATCATTTTTGAGATTGTGTTGGCCACTGCAGATGTAGCTGGTTTAATTTTTGCAAACCGTCAACCATCTTTTATTACTTGTTAATAATTTAAAACACTTTGTATGTATTATTTTGGACAAAATTAATTTTTACTTGAATCATAGAATCATAGGGTTGGAAGGGACCTCTGGAGATCCTGAAATTCCTCAAGAAATACAGTTGTCACTGGAAAGGATCAGATCTCGATTTTTTTCACTTAGAACATAAATGGCATCCTTCTTGAGTAAAATCTGGCGAAGGGATTAAGTAAAATAACAAAAGACATTGATGGCAGGGGTGGTTGTCCCTCTGGACTCCAGAAAAGGCCGGTGCATGAAGTCAAAGCACCTTTTAGCTGAATAAAATGGGCAGATGGGGCAATACGTGAATAAAAGGGATATGAATCCTTTGTATGATCTAGGTATACATTGGAAAGAGCAAGAGCAGATTACAGATTGGGATTTAGATTATGAATTTAAGCATCAAACATCAAACAGTTTAGTGAATTTTCTTATATAAAAGCAATCAAGTCTCTTAATGAACTTATCAGTAATCAAAATATGTCTTTGGAGTTTTGAATAAGGGTATATGTACTTTCTACAACATATTTGTCAAGCAAGGGCTTGGAATGTCTGATTACTACAAATTATCCATATGTATGTAGGATTTGTGTCAGTGCTTCTTATGCCACTGGAGAATGGATTTCCATTGAGTTTTCCCCTGTGGAAATCACGAGTCTGAACTCTGGTATTATTTTTATTTTGAGATAAAATTAACTGTGTGCTTATATGATAACTTCAAAACTATGGTGTGCTCAAACATCAGCAGCAGACCTGAGAAGCACCCTATTATTCTTCTAATTATGACAGCAGAGCCAATTAATATAGCAGGCTTACTCAACTAATCAAACAAACCGGTTTTGGCTTGGGGAGTATAAAGGTCCTTATGCAAATATTGATTTACATATCTATATCTATATCTTACATACATGCAGAGATTTTCACTATCTCCTTTAATAATAACAAAATTTCTGTGAGGAAAAAAATTAATTGGTGGAACTTGGAGGCTCTGCATCTTTCTTGACAGTGCCACGCGGCCGTAGTGCTTTGAACTGTGTAAGTGTACACTTTCTGTCTGCTCGCTCGTTGGGACCCTTTGGTGTTGCTGTTAAACCACAATCTTGTTCGTAGGGCAGTTTATGCCTTAGCATAAAAATAAATGGCTTCCTTGAAACACACGTTGCAGTTCACTCTATCAACGAGGAGGTAAGTTGCTCTTAAGCTGCATTTCAGACTTTAAAAAAAATGCCCGTGGAACCACTGATCTCCAAGTATGCAGGTGGGGTAACATCAGTGCGTTGACACTGGAGGCATCTTTAAAGCTAAGCAAGGTGGATTTCATTGCGTTCAAATTTTAATTTTTTTTGTATATCAAAGATTATAAATTAATGCAAATTTTTTTTTTTCCCGTAAAATTGTATTTTAATTCTAGCCTGAGAAAATTATGTGAGATAACACTTAGCAAAAAAATCAGTAATAAACAGCTATCCAGTTACTTTTTCCTCTTTGCAACTGATAGGACCAAATACAGTGAAAGGAAACACAATCTTCTGAATTTTTGCATATAGAGGAGCAACATTTGTGCCTGATGCAGTTAAGTACGTTCAAGGACTATCACACAAGAGCTACCACAGAATCTGTGATTATTTGGTTTTGATTTTAGGTCAGGTACACGAAGATAAATAGTGTTGGGAAATCTCTTCTTGAACTGTAGTAGACGCAGATGAGTAACTGTCCTGAGTATCAATGGAAATTGTAGCTTTAATTCACAGCGTGTCTCAGGGAAAGCAGGTGTCTTCTGATACCCCGTGTATTGTCATATGTCCAGTGCCTGAAAGGTAAATGAGATTTTCCTTGTTCAGACATCCATAGTAACCGACAATCCAAGAAATTCAGTAGATTTAGTAGCTGGAAGGGGATTCACATTGGAAAACTACCAAGATAAACTAAAGGGAAAGCAAATTTCATAAAGTGGCAATGCTGTGATAATTTTTCTACCTTTCTTTCTCTGATTTTAAGTCCGTTTTACCAGTGATTAAAAGTCTTCCTCTTTTGATCACACTGAAACAATAACCCGTTTTCCATTGGAAAAGTGTCAATATTGTGAAACCATTACTGCAATCTTGATGGGGAGTCTAAGGTGTTGAATCAACCTCTTGAGCCTAAAGTTGATTTCTCTAGGTCAGAATTTAGACCTATTTCCAGTGTATTGAAGGCGAAGCTCATATTGCCTTTGTCTTTTCTGTGCTTGCTTGGCGAACAAATGGAAGATACTATGCTGAAAGGATGACGTTCTAGGACTGTTTAACAAAACCACAATGCCTTTTTTTTTTTTAAACTTCAGTAAAAGACTTGCCGTCTTCCTCTTACTTTTTCAAACGTAGAAGCGCGGCGTGTACCTTTCCAAAAAAGCAAGACGCCGCGGTTGTTTTCCTCCATCGCGTTTTTCTTCGCAAATCACGCTAACTGCACCGTTCGAGCTTCTGCTTAATTGTTCTTTTTAGATAAGCACATTTTACTGTATCCGAGTGCATTACTAACAAGCCACAGGTCTGCACCAGATGGGCAGGTGAAAAAGTGATTATGAGGTGTGTGATGATGGTTCTGTATCCATAATACATTCATCCCAAGGTTCACTCGCGCATCTGTTATGTATGTTGTTTTTCTTTTTTACTGGTACCCTTAGAGATATTTAAGCAGGTGATTCTCCACAACTAAAAGACGATAAAAGAGAAAAAAGTGAACAAGGGGTCTTTAAGGTGGCACTGCAAAGACAGTGAGACATGCATATTGCTGGTATATGCCCCTCAGTAGCTCATATAAGATTCAGATGAATATAACAGTGTAATCATTTTCATTAGCAGGTTTTGGATTGATACTTGCTTGCATATTAATGCTGATTACCGAGTCTTGAATTTATCAGGGTGTAGCTGAACTAGCGGGTGCCGTACCGAGGAAGGAGCGAGGTGGGAAGCACGACCTTGCTTTCTCTCTAGTTTGCAGGAAAGACTGGGAGGGCTGGCAAGCCCAGACCCGATCCAGGTGTTTGAATTCCCCAAATATTCATCCGTGCCTAAACTTTCAAATGTCATGTGTCTGGAGAGGGCGTTTTAATGCAATGCTTCACTCCTCAAAGCAGACATAGCTCAAGTTTTTAAAGAGAGGAGGGAAAAAAAAGATATTGATTTTTAAGGTGTTTTTTAATTAAGTCGTTGCTGATAAGCAGCTTCATGTAAGGCTGCTTCTGTATTTCCCCGCGTCAGTTATTCATTTGTTTTTATAAAACAACTTTGCGGAAGCTTTAGTGGTGCCTTTGTTTAGTACCAATTACAAAAAGGATTTCATGCAATTGAGATGTTTTCATTTAAAAACATGGAGATTACACATGCAAATTCTTTGCTGAAAATGGGGAAAAGCGGTAAGGTATCCTTGGTTAACTTTTTAGTTATTTAAAAGTAGCTTGTTGGAGATTGAATATTTCTATGTTTCACTAGAGCTTTTAAATATAAAAGAGATATGAGACTATATCTGACACCATCAGGCATATTATATTAAAATTTATGAACAACTTCATCAAAAACCACTTTCCTTCTCCTGCATAGAGACAGATTTGTTCTGACATAAACGTTACATGGCTGGTTGCAGCCTCAGATTAATGCGAAGACCCTGGCGATTCCTTTTAGACGTTATTTTATGAAATAATACCTGTCAGCTGCTGCCTGATCCCAGAAAAGGGGGCAGGTTTTCCAGGTCATCCTGCCATCTGTCAGCTAAAGCTCATCTGTCCCTCCACATTACCACCTGATCTGTGCTAACAGGCCTCACAGGGAGCCCCGCTTCATTGGCCCGGTGGGAGCCCGGCAAAGAGACTGTGCGAGGACATCACCTGTGATTCCCAGATTTAATTATCACTGAAGTGATGAAGATGTGCACGCAGATTGAAATGCTTTTGAATAAATGCATGGCTCCGGATAGGATTTTTTTTTTTCCCTTTCCCCCCCCATTTTTTTTCCTGTTTTGTTTTTTTTTGTGTGTTTGGTTTTTTTAAAATTTCCTTTTTTCTTTCCCTTCTTTTCTTTCCCTTTTTTTCTTTCCTTTTTTTTCTTTCCCTTTTTTCTTTCCCTTTTTTTCTTTCCCTTTTTTCTTTCCCTTTTTTTCTTTCCCTTTTTTCTTTCCCTTTTTTCTTTCCCTTTTTTCTTTCCCTTTTTTCTTTCCCTTTTTTTCTTTCCCTTTTTTTCTTTCCCTTTTTTCTTTCCCTTTTTTCTTTCCCTTTTTTCTTTCCCTTTTTTCTTTCCCTTTTTTCTTTCCCTTTTCTCCTCTCCCTTTTCTCCTCTCCCTTTTCTCCTCTCCCTTTTCTCCTCTCCCTTTTCTCCTCTCCCTTTTCTCCTCTCCCTTTTCTCCTCTCCCTTTTCTCCTCTCCCTTTTCTCCTCTCCCTTTTCTCCTCTCCCTTTTTTCTTTCCCTTTTTTCTCCCCTTTTTATCTTTACTTTTTTCTTTTATTTTTCCTTTCCTCTTTTCTCTCCTCTTTATCTTTAATTTTTTCCTTCCTCTTTTCCTTCTCCTTTTTCCTGCCCCTTTTTCCTGCCCTTTTTTCTTTACTTTCCCCCCTTCTCCTCCTGCCTTTTTCCATCTTTTTTCACTTCCCCCTTCCCCTTTTTTCCCCCCCTTTCTTTTTCCCCTTTTTCCCCTCCACTCCATTTTTTCCCCTCCCTCTGCCCACTTTCCTTTATGACTTCCAACAAAACCCTTGTTTGGGTTTTCCGACCGGCACTGTGCAAAACGTGCGCGTGCGTGCGCTCACATGCATATAAGGAAAACCTGAATTACTGTGTTTAATAATCAAATTAAATGTAAATGTTGCTGGAATCGTCGCAGAGGCACTCTCAGGAAAAAAAATTACCTCTGTTTTGTGCTCAGCCCTTTCACCGCAAACACGATTATTTTCTGAAAAGGCTCCTTGTTATCAAATTCTAAAGCTGTATTGATTGTTGCTGGATGGGGAAATCAGGTTGCATTGTAATTCCAGCTTGTTACCTCTGGTCCAAGGCGCAGCCCGCGTCGGCAGGTACCTGGGGTCCCCTGCCGAGGGGTAATGGTGGGGTTCGCGGAGGGAAGGAGGGCACGGAAACCCTCCGGATACGCCGGCGACCGCAGGCACCTCGCTTCCCCCCTCAATCAATAACGCGGCACAAAAGTTATTACAGGTCTGGGCCTTTTTGACTTCAAAGCTGCTTAGGCAGTATGTGGCATTAATTCCCTCCTGTACAAAAATGTAGTTGATAATCACCAGGCTGAGGGGAGGATTTAGGACTAGAACAGCAGATTTCCTCACAGATTACAGCCTAAAACCTAGTTTCTTGGGATAAATCGGGATAATTAACTGTAGTGAAATATGTTACCCTTGTTGATTCGTACCCATGTGATACCCGTGTTCGGTAGGACTGCGGAGAAGCGTTGATGCCATGATGCCGCCCTGCAGCTTCCTGCGGTGGAGGCACAATCCTTAACGTATATATCTTTTTAACGCCGGTGACGGGGACTTGTCAGGAGATAATTTAGGCAGCGGTGGCTGCTCACGGAGACCCGGGAAGAGTCGGTGCAAAGACCCGCCGTCAGCGCTCAGGCCCGCAAGGCACCACGTGCTTTATTTATATCTCCATCTTCCCCCGCCGCTGACTGCGGATGGGTCAACTCATTTAATTCAGGGCTAACCCCTCTGCCACCGGGCGATGACGGGGACCGCGCTGAGCATCGCGGCTCTGCGGAGGAACTGCTCACCCCTCCGGCACCCGGGGTCCCTCGAATTGAGGAATTACGTCGTGTTGGTAACGTTCGTGATAGGAATTTGTTTGAATTTTCGCCATCGAAGGGGTGAGACACGCAGCTCCCTGAGGGGTGGTGACACCCCCGGCTCTCCCTGGTGACTTGGCCGTGCCACCACGTGGCATCACGCCGCAGCCTTACACCTCTGCCTCCATTCCCCCCGTGTAGGTGGGTAATAGTTATACTCGTGCCTGTATCGACGTGCAAAAGATGAGCTAAATTTTTAACACAGCCTTGAATAAGGAAAAAAAAAAAAAAAAAAAAAATAACGTGCTCACCCTGAAAATCAGAGTTGCAGTCCAAAAGAGACAGAGTTGCTTTCCCTCTCCTCAAAATGTGCTTTGTAACCGCAACTTTTCATTACTGTAGCCCGGGAGGTCGCCTGCTATTCTCTGAAGGATGGTGCAGACATTTATGAGGCTGCCATTTTTGTTCTAATCCTAAAGTAAAGTTCACATACCACCACAGCAAATGCACTGCCCAGATCTCCAGATGTCCTCGTGTCAAGCAGACAGCAGACGCAACAGCCAATGCATGTATTTTTGTTGTGATGGTTATTTTAGTTTTTAAAGATCTCTGGAAAAACAAGTGGTTTATTTACAAACGTTTCGTTTTAAATGTAATTTACTTTAAAAACAAACGGGAAAATGGTTTATTGCACGCAACTGAATGAGTACAGGAAAATGTAAGAACAGGAAAAATTACGATATGCTTTTAATCTGGAAATTTCAAAGGATAGGTTTTACCAGCAGCCAGTATAAGTCCAGAAGGACTGGGTTTAGGTGTACACAGGAATAAAGCCTCGTATAAAACCAGCATGTCCGATAGTCTCTTTCGCTCACGTCTCAAAACTGCTGTACTTCATTTTCTGTTTGTACAAACCAAATAACAGAATATTAAGAGTCATTTGAGGTCATAATTAAAGTTCTTTGACATCTGCCTTTTTTCTGTTAGCCACGGCTACCAGATGTCCATGTCATGGGAACTGAAAATTATTAGTCTAATCATGTTTTTAATAAAAAGTAACAGAAACTTGTATATTTTAAAGTTGCTGAGCGTAAGCTTGCCAGGCTGAAAGAGATCGTAGGGCTGCTTCCCTTTGTCTTTATGCTTATCTGACATTTTTGTGTTATTGTTTGCTTTATTGGTGCAAGGCTCTGTTTTTCCGTCCTGTGCGTTTCTCAGCCAGTCCGACCCTATTGGCAGAATGAGCTGAGTTATATATTTTCATCAAAATGATACCTGCCTGTATTTTAGTCTGCAGTGCCTACGCTGCTTGTTCCGTTACCTGTCTATTGATCAGCTTTATTTTATAGGGTCACTATAGTAAAGGCGCTGTTGTTTTCAATTGTCCTTTATTTCTGCTCACATGCTGCTCTGCTCTTGCCGTATTGATTTGACTTTTTATACATTGCTTTGCTTCTGCCGCATTAGCACCCATTCACCAGCTTAATGATCATGGCACTGTATGGAGTACAGTATATTGGCTTGTTAAATCATTTCCATCATATTAATTTCTACTTATATGTATTACTGACCTATTTTTACTGTGCCACTTCCAAAATTGTCTTTGTTTATGCAAAGCTGGCTGTCCTCTGTTGCTATAAGCATCCTTAGTTTTCTGTAGCTCTATTTTTAATGGCTTTTTTTTTTTTTTTGGTTTCCCCTTCTCTCAAGTCCCTCAGATTCTTTTTTTACTCTCTCTTTTTCTGTACTTTTACTACGCTTTAAAACTTTTGAAGGTGCTTAACTTTAGTGTTACGAGCTATTCTTGCGTTTAAACGTATATCCTCGACTTTTCCTCTTTCTCTTTGTCCTTGTACCTGGCAATGACGGCGTCTTGATCTGGGACCTTCTTTGGATTTTTATTCTTACGACTTCTAATTCCTCCTTTGGGTGTCATTACTAGGTTGAGAAACCTAGACATTGGGGTTCCGTGTTGTTATACAGGGTTGTGTACTTTATCTATTGCGTTGTCATTAGAATGTGCCGCGGCTTAATTTGTCTTTGGAGGGTGGAGAAGAGTTGCGGATGGAGGGGACTGCAGTACATCTAGTTTTCAGCCATAGGAAGGGAAGGGAGAAAAAGGGAGGCTTTCACAGGGCGATGGAGAAGGAGAAAAGCTAGGACCACTTCTCTCCTCTCGGGAGCAGAGGGTGCCCGGGAGGGGACAGAGGATGCAGCACGGTGCCTGAAAACACATCTTCTGCTGAACATTTGGTGGCAGCAGGAATTAAATTGCTCTTAACTTTCTTTGGAAATGGTGTCTACAGTGCTGTTAACTGCAACGTGAAGAGCAGATTTTATGGACAAAGTTTTAGATGGGATCCACGTCTTTGTGATTAATATCTTTATTATTTTTCCCTGTTTTTGTTTCTGTCTCAACCTTTTTTTTTTTTTTTTTTGTCAATCGGAAATCGTAGCCACATTTGAATGGGGAAAAGCTGAATTTTAATCAACAGAAGAGAGCGAGCTTGTATCTATTTGTAGATCAGATTTTCCTCACGTATTTCCAAGCAAAGCCTGCCGATTGCCTACGCTGAGCTGTAGGTATCGTTCTGACCCAAGACCTGGGTATTTAACTCTCTGTATGGCCCGACGGGTTCCACTCCCACCTCACTTCCCCCAGGGAGTAACAGAGTATAATGCTGGTATTGTAATACCTTGCTTTTCCAAGCCAAATTTCAGGCACAGCTGAGTAGGGCAAAACCTACTCTGCGATTATAGCGGGTCGCCTGACTGACGGTGTGGAAATTCGGGATGTGCACAACCTACTCAGTTTGTATTTCACCATGCGGAAAGGAAATCTGAGTTGCTGATATTTTAAATTTTTTTTATTTTTTTATTTTTTTTTCTTCCTGGTTCATAAAAATGCAAAATAGCAAATCTAATAAGTTAGGTTTTATATGTAGTTTGGCCATGAAACAAACTTTTCTGAAATATGTAATGAAAAGTGACATCACACTCATCACTATCCTGTTTTAAATTTAAACTACCCTGCCTTGCATAATCAATTACTTACAGAAAATTGTAAAACCCTTAAAATTCTGAAATGGTTTCTGGCATTTAATTATATAAGATTTTTGACCTGGCTAGGCAGATAATGTTAACACAGCTTTAATACTAAACAAGACTGAACATGTGTGTGCTTGACTTTTATTAAACTCCTACTGAAGAAACAGATTAATTGGAGGCTGATTCATTGGTGAACAGGCGTTAAAGACAGAAGGACCTTCTCACATTTTGTTCTGTTACCCAGGCTTATGCCATCTCAGGTTGGCAAGGAGATCCCAACTGTAGTGTTTTGAAATGTAACTGAAAGAAATTTTAGAATAACAGGTGCAAAAAAAAAAAAAAAAAAAAAAAAAAAAAAGAAAAGAAAAAAAAAAAGAAGAAAGAAAAAACCACACCAAAAAAAACCCCACCCGCTACACACACACAAAAAAAAAAGGGAAAGTGAGCCATTTTCAAAATGCTGATCTGATTCCTTCCTATTCTGTCTTGCCAAATGACCACCTGACACCTCCCCGACACAGGTATTGCCCGGATAGGTTTTCATTAGTGATGTTAAAAGTGTAAATGGGTTCATGGGAACCGGCATCTGTCGCGATGATTTCCGACATGGTTATTATTTCTCCCCCCCTCCCTCAAACCCAGAACAATTTTTAAGAAGATGTGTACAAGCTGTGATTAAACCACTTCAGCTTAAGCTCAAAGTAAATTGAAAAAGTCCTTCTTAAAGCTCTCATTTAACAGTGCTTTACATCCATCTGTAAAAGCAGAGCTTTGCCTGCGAGCACCCTCGGAATAGCCCACTTCCCACAAGGTAGCAGAGGTTAAAAATAAAATAGCAAGAAATCCGTGGCAAAGCACATGCGAGATTAACGGGGTGAAAGTACTGGAGTGGAGAGCTGGTTTCTTCTGTCTGAGCTCCTCGTTCTGTCGCACAGCCCCCAGTCTGGAAATCTTAACACTGACACTTTTTGTACAGATCGGTTTGTTAGCAATTTCAGATTTTAATTCAGCACCCTCGCTTGATTATTACTGACATTTCCTTTTTGTAATAGTAGGAGAGAGAGAGAGAGGAGAAAGTGCGTAAACAGATTTTTGCACGAGCCTAGGTGCTGGGCAATTTTGACATCAGATTCCCAAACTGGAGAGGAACGTGCTTGCTTCCAAGGTGTATTTGTGGAATTAAAAAAAATAAATAAATAAATAAAAGGGCGATGTGATCCAGGAGATTCAGCTGTGCTCCTCAGTAGCTCCAGGTGGATGCCGCCGATTTCTGGGTGTCTGTGAAAAGCGGGAGACTCTCCTGCCTTTATTTGGTTCTGGTGCGAAAAGTGGGAGAAATGAAAGTATTTTGACAATTGCCCATTGAGCTTTTCACTTCATTCAAATCTGCAGCGCGGCGCTGAAGTTGGTGAGTGGGTGTGCAAGGGAGAAGCAAAAAAACAACAACACGTACTATAAAAGCAGGCTAAATGTCTGCACAGTCCCCTGCGAATTCAAATCTCCACATTTATTAAAGTTCTACATTTTAAAATCATATATTCCTCTATCTTTGGTACTCCTGAACATTAAAGATACTGTTAAAAATCAACCTCTGATGTAAATCACGTAGGGTTAAATACATGATATGGCTTAATTTACAAAATGATTTGGTCGATTATGTTTTATGAATGTTTATTTTACCCTTAAAATCCAAAATTATAAAAATTAAATACCATAATGAAATTGTGAGGTAAATTGCATTCTCTTACAGGTTTATATGCACACTTACGCTTATTATGGTACAGCAATAGCAAAAAATATTCGGGGAATTATTATTACAGCTGTTTCCAGGATTAAGGGCAAAATGCCCTCTTTTTTATGCATTAGTTATTAGTTCATTAAAACTGGCATTCTACAGGTAAAAACATCAAACCCTAAATTGAAAGTGCTTGGAAATTAAAAATAAAATGTATTTAAAAAATGGTTCTTATCTAATGGTATAGCTCAGCATATTTTCTGCCTTTCTAAATATAATTTATGAACTGATTTTTCAGCTCTGTATGTTAAATCCCTCAGCTGGATTACAAAAATTTAATATAAAATATAAAACACATATACAGGCTGTTTAAAAAAGGTATCTCAGTGGCTCTATATCATAATGTACTTTCATAATATTTGCCTTACAACAGCTGATTTCTGATTTTTTTTCTAGTGCTGTAGAGCTAAAGCACAATAGCTGAAAGGTGAACTTTTTTGTATTTCAACATTCCCAGCCTGGTAAAACTGTTCCGCTTGCTACATGATGTTATAAATATCAAGATTAGATTCTTCTAAAATTACCAGTGCCAGCTGCGTTCAGTTTCCCGTGTTCTGTAGTATTTTGTTACCAATGTTCTCAGTTTAGTGAGAGGGTTTTAAAAATCAAATTAGTCACAAAAATCTTCAATATTAAAATCTGTTTGTGTCTTTCCCATATATTTTTAAATATTGTCCATAAATCCATTTGCCTTGCTCAGGCAAGGACTCCCACTAATATCGCCGTTCCCCCAGCCTTTTAGCCCAATGTGTTCCCACATTAACAATAACCATTTTAATTTCTTCTCTGGTACTCAGCACCTACGATTTAGATAACTGACAATCATTATATCGTTCATAGCAGTGGCTGGTGTACGTGTGCCCCTACATTTTGCAGACGTGTAGGCATAAATATATACCTATAGCCTATCTTTAAAAAAAAATAAAAATCCCCTGTAGTGTATTTTGACCTCAGTAGTACAGCATATATATTATGCATATCCTTAAGGATCTCGTTGAATCCTGAGCTCTGTCGGTACTGCCCCAGAAAGTAGCAATTTCCGCAGTCCTGAAGTCCTTACAAAATCTTGCTTTGGACCTGTGTGTGTTTTAAGTTCTTCAGCTGACATCATTTCAGTCTGGGAATATGACATACGGCCGCTAATCCAGGATTAATTGAGCACTTATGTGCAGTACAAAACATTCTTTATATATTGACAAATATTTCTAAAAAATGGATTGGTATTTTTGCTGTTAATTGTTTCATTACTGACCTTTACCTCTGTAGACATATGCAGTTTTCGTTTTTTTGGGTGAGACTTTCAAAATATTTTTTTTTTAAGTGTCCAATGCTCAGTGTTAGCAGTGACATTTTTACAGTCTATTCAGAAGCATATATTTCAGTCTTTTGTATCTCATTTCTTTCTATTTATTTAAAACAACTTAGCATGGAAAATCTTGCAGATTTAAGTGACAGTGATGATGTACAATATGCATAAAATGAGCCTGTCCCTACCCGTGGTGTGTATTGCTAGGGACTCCATTGCAATATTTACAGTTAAACTAAACTTTTTCAAATGAAGCAAAATTGCATTTGTTTTGCAGATTTGCTCATCATTAAATGTGAAACATTTCACATTTGTCTTTTTGAGTAATTGGCTTTTTAAAATGATAAGGTGCTCTGAACACTTGTTATGTGGATAGGTCTGACGTTGTATCCCAGAAATCCATATGCCATACAGACAGAACAGAAGAAAGATATTCACAAGCATGTCACAGATTGGACTGAAGCAAGCCAAAAACCAAAGTGCCATGGCATTAACAATAGCACCAGATTTACTGTCACGATTGCAATCTGTGCTGTATCATAGACAGAAGGAGAACTTTTGATAGGTAACACCTCAGTGTTTTTTAAATCTTTTTGGCAAATTATCATTTTCATTATATTTTTGCCTGCCATATAATATTATTATAATGGTATTAAGTCACACACGCACACACACAGGCACACGCACAAAGTTTATTAGCCCTCAACAAAAGGGCTGATTTATGTTCCCCGCTAACTATTCCTCGACAAAAGAGAAGGTATTTTGCTAAAGATTGACACACATTTTAAGGCGAATCATCCACAAACGCAGCAGTGATTTTTTCAAACGTGGATCAAGTTAATAAAATCTCAGTTAATAAAGTCTTAGTTAATAAAATCTTAGCTAATAAAGTTAATAAAAGTACAGAGAGAAGCCATGTGCACCGCGTAAAGCTCGACGTCTCAGAAGTTTCCAAAGTTTGAAGACGGTAAAGACGCGGGATTAGGGAGAAATACTTTTTCTGGGGTTCGATCACAACTGACTGCGTTTTCCCATTGCGAGTACGTAGATGTTTCTTTTTGACCATAAAATCGTACATTTTCTTCTAGTGTAAAAAAAAAAAAAAAAAAAAGCTGCATAAAGCAGATTTGGCAATACCATAATTCATGTTGAGCTCTGATAAGTGCTGAAAAAGATTTACAAACTCACAGCTTGACACTGAGCCCACATGTTGGGTAGAGTGGAGAAAAAGCTCTAGAAATACTACATAGAGCTTCCTGGCAGCAAACAGAGAAACATCAGTCAATTGTTTTTCTTAATTGAAAACCACCTTGGGACCATGTTGAAAATAACGTATCTGCCTATCTTCTCTGCCGTTTAAATTACCTGGCTGGGGGACTTGTCCTGGGGCCACTCACAATAGGCTTTTTAGTGAAAGAAAAAACACTGAAAATTCTCACTTTATATGAATTATAGATTCGAAACACGCTTCACGTAGGTAGGAAATGAGGATCGCGAGAGCGCAGGCAAACCTACCTAAACACGAGTCCGGGTGTTGCTACCTCCTTTGCACTGGAAAGGACTTTTTTTGCTTTTTTTTTTTTTTATTTTCTACTTTTCGAGCGTCCTCTTCTGCAAGTCTTCATCGCAGATATCGCCCTTGTCTGAAATCTTTGGGACTGCTCGTGTGAGAAACGGTTGCTTGCATAATTTTAGCTCGCTACGTTGTACTTAAAACTGTATTGGCAGCGCAGTTGGTGCTTGATATTCTTCGAAATGTTTCAAAGTTTACAGTGGTGCTGCTGCTGTGTTTTGCACTCGCTGCCATAAAGTACCGTGTTGCCACAAAATGTTGTGGGAGCTTCATTTAAATACCATGAGCTGCGTGTGCTCTCCTGCCGGGAGTCTGGTGCAAATCAGGGATTGCTTAAAATTTAGATTAAAACAGAGAGCAGTAAATTTTCAACGACTTTCTATTTCCCCCCCCGCCCCAGTTTCAAAAGGTTTGACTCTCCTATGCTGGTTTAGGTTCACTCTAGCTTGAGTGGAGCATCTAAACATATCTCCAGCCTCCGCTCCTACTGATGCAGACGTCGCCGAAGATGAATCACTATTAGCAGCAGCTCTATTCCCACTTTCCTGGACTTTTCCTGCAGCGCCACTGCTTAAAGAACTGCAGAATGGTTTGCGTAGGTAGGACGCACGTGAAAAGGGGTTAAAAATATAAGAAGTGAATGGTTTTTGATGGCGGTGATGTTGCCGTGAGTGGCAGAGCTTGCTTTTACCTGCTTCTCCCCCCGCCAAGTTCTGAAGGTATGTGCAGGTATTTGATATTTGCTCCGAGACCTGGGGCTGCTGCTATTTACCGCTCTGGGAAGGGCAAAGTGAGATAATCCTTAGATAAACCTAATTGCAACTTTCCCTACCTGCTCGCAGTAGCTTTGCTGTCTCTCTGATCCTCACTAGCAGAGTCAATAATTTGTTTGAACAAGTTTTCCGTCTAATCATTAACACACTTAAAGCCTATAATGAGCTCCGTATACATGCAAATGCATCTTTTTTTAAGTGCTTGCGTAGATTTAAGGGCATTGTTTCCTTGTAAAATGGAAATCAGAGCTTTTTCTCACATAAGTGCTACAGTCCTTAATAAGGGATGGATCTGCAGCGAATCTCTAAGTTTATTTAATTTTACAGTACGTTTGCCCTTACATACGGTATTTGGGATCTTTTTAAAGAAGAGAAACAACACTTTTAAACCTGTATCAAATCAAATGGCTTAGAAGATTTTCCTCAACCCCTCTCATCTTCTTACAGTAGTCGGTGAATGAATGGTTTCAATTCAGAAATGAAAGGCATTTATAAACAGATTCTTTTTTTCTCAACTTTATCAGGCACCGCTCAACTCCCATTGTATTGATATAATGATACTTCCAGATAAATAAAGAAATGCATGACTACAGCAATGTAAATAAAGAGAAAGGCAATAAGATGAAAACGGGTACCATTCACGCTCTGTGCGACAGCTCGGAGGACTCTAGCAGAAGAGTAACCAGCTCAGTGAAAAATCAGAAACTGTGATTGCTATTTAACACCGCAGCTTTTCACAGTAGCTCAGCACAAAGTTATTTAGCACAGGTGTTTCTGTAAGTCTGATACATTGGGAAAATTCGCAAGGTTCTCCCTCTCGCTTGCTCCATGTCGGCTGTGAGGTTGGTCCTGTGCCGCAGCAAACGGGTTTCTAGCAGGAAACAGAGCGTATGGGCAAATGAGCAAGTTCAAACATAGGAACTGATCTAGATTCGTTTTCTTGGTTGCTAATTTTTGTAACGCATGACAGTAGTGAGGTGAATGACCTGTCATCGAGGAAAAGCAGCGAAAAATGGGAATGAGTTATCATTCAGAGTTAAGCGTGAAACTGAGATCCTGTTCCCTCCTTCGGTAAAAGCAGCTTTCCCGAATAATGTGGTTATCAGGGCTCTTTCTTTGTTAAGTGAGAGTTTTGATAAATTATTCACCTTTTTTAGTATTTCTCACCAGTTCATTTAGATATGGTGTATTTCTGCGCCTTACACCACAGCGTTTCACCCTATGTGTGTTTGCATTTCAAGAAGAGATGAAATGGTATAATTGAATTTCTAAACACCTAAAAACTCGCAGCATTTTTTTTTTTCTTTTAATTCTCAAGTTCTGGCAGTATCTAATTTATGGCTTAATTCTTTGTAAGGTCATCTTCGAAGTGAGTGACTCCCAGTTAATCTTAGACATTATGAGCTTGGCTGTGATAAAGAATCAGTTCGTCTGTTCTCAGAAGGAAAGGAGTGAGTTATGGGGATTGCTGGCAATGAAGACCCAGGGTTTAGTTGAAAACTAGGTATAATTTCTCACATAGTTATTATTTTTCTCTCATTTTTTCAAGCTGATCAGTCTGTGTTTTGACTAGTATCGCCAAAGCTAAAAAAAAAAAAAAATAATTAAAAAAAAAATCATATTTCCTTTCTGATACTGTGTTCTTCAAGTAGGTAGGTAAGGTTATTCGTTTGGGTTTGCTTCTAATAGTGAAGGAACCGATAGGTGGTGGGGTTTTTGTTGTCGTTTTTGTTTTTTCCCCCCTTAATTCCTTGAAAAGGTATTGGTTTCTCTCAGTTGGGCTGGAAGGCATAGCTTTCTTTTGCTGGTAGGCTTATGAGCGATAGCTAACTTTGTTGCTTGTGGTTCTGCTGTTAATTTACATGCAGCTCTTACCGACTGTCACTAACATATCTTTTGTTCCCTGAAATAGTCACTCTGTGCATAAATATAACTTTTCTGCTATTTTTTGCTCTGGCTGATTTGCTCGTTTCAGTCTTGTGACTGAAAACGGCGCAAGTGCTCGCATTCTGAAAGTTGGGTGTTGCTTCATGAAGTACCTTGCTGAATCAGGGCTACCGTGTTCCAGCAGATGAAAGCAAAGCACATAAGAAGCTCTACTGCCAGGTTCTGCTTTGAATGTTTTTCTTTTAATCAAATTTTAGACTTATTAGCATAGCGGATCACGGTTTTGCAAAACAAACAAAAGCTTCTAGTCTTATTCTTGAAAGTGTTGGGAAATGTTAATGTAATTGGTTCTGTTTATAGTTCAAACTCACTTACATGTCTCTGCTCGTAGACACGAGTAATAGAGGGAGAGTCAGCTCTTCCAGCCCTGGTCTAATGAGTAAGTGCCTCAAATCACTGGGAAGTAACTTCTCGGTTTCCTTTGTTAGACTCGAGAACCTGATAACGTTCTTAATTATTTCAGTGGCAGGAGAACGGGCGCAAGGATTAGGTCATGGGTGGGATTGGAATACACGGTAATATGACACTTTCAGGAAGTCTGAAATTCCATTTCCTTAAGACTTTCCATTTTGCCTTACAGTTTAAAGCATATGTTACTGATTGGATGTCGCTTTTGAGTTGTCCCGTGCCATTGCGTTCAATGAGAGTGACAACGTACCCAGTATCTCTACCAACACGGTGGGAAGGGCAGGGAAGGTGTGGGTTGGGGGGCTGTGGGGAGATGTCCTGGTAACATCCCTTCTGTATCTGCAGTTTGTGTTGCTGGATAAGCACGAGTCCCCTGGCGCGTCCACGGTGCTTGAATTAATATGCAATGGTGACATCTTTGGACAAGGAGGCCGTAATGCATTTCAAAACACTATTTATTTCCCTGTCATGTGTACTGTACATTTATTAGTGACAAGAAGTGGGGCAACAATCACGGTGTTGCAGGGCTCCAGATGAATACGGTCTTGCGATTATGGCATGGAGGACTCAAAACCCAAATACCCAGCCTTTCCCGTGCCTGATCATTTTGCGTATTTTTAGCTTCCTTATATTTAGATCCCTAAGTTCCGGTAAGAGCTGTCACCCCAAACCTGCATTTGGCTATACTGCATCATCCCAAAGCTTGCAATAGAAGAGAATATCAGGCTTTCAGACACAGCATATTTAGAAAAGAGAGACAGAGTCTGCCAAATTCCCCAAAACCACTTCCCAATTCCCCTCACGAATAGCAGGAAATTACTTGTTATCAGTGGGTAATTCAACCACAAACGTTATTGATTATCCAACCTCAATCTTTACAGTCTTGATGGCCAAATATTTTGCAATCATCCTCTCTATTTAAAACTGGAAGATGTGATTTTTATTTTGGAAAAATGGAGTTTTTCAATTTTTCTGCATGCCACATCACATTGTGACGCATCCCTCCAGATTGTCCAGTGCGATAGCCAGAAGCTTGACTGACAGATGTCAAAGTGTACATCATGTTCTAACACATGAGAAAAGCCTATGTTATTAAAAAAATCAGATGTTTGTCAAAACTGTACGCATTTTCAAAATAACATATTTGCTTTAAATGTTTGGTATATCCCAGTGCATACCAGAAACTCAAAGACCTAGAGAGGAGGTATGCGTTTCTTGTATTTTCTTCTAATTTCACTGTATTTCTTAAAAACCAATACATTACAGAATCGATCAAAGTAGGTTGTCTTGTTTGTGAGCTACGTAGTCAAATATTGCAGTAGTTTTTCACCCAATTACCACTAGCTGACCAAATTCAGTTAGTGTAAAAAATTCACTGAGTTCTGGGCTATATTCTCCTTTCCTCAGACACCTATTGTGAAAAGATAATTTGATATTTTGCTTGCGTGATGTTTTTAAACAACATTTGGAGTAACCTTCTGTCATTACTACGCTGCTATGTAGAACAGCTGGTAAATTTAAAGGCCAGTGCATTTCCAGTGCTGCCAGTGCAGTTGCAGAATGTCTAAAGAAAACTCCCAGCATCCTCCAACACTTGAAAACTGGTTTGAAACGACCATGAGAATTTGGAGATATACAAAGCTCCAGTTTTTTCAGATTACAAGAATTTCTAACTTCAAAAATTAGAAGATATTCATTGAATGAAATGCCGTCTCCATACTATGCGTACCGTGATGCTGCTTATTATATAAAATAACTTTACCTCGAAATGAAAAAAAAAAAACCCACAGCTGTGTAAGAAAGGTTCAAAGTCTGCTAGCCTTTTAGGAACTGTATTTGAAATATCCATATTCTTCAGTACTTAGTTAATAATTGTATGTATGTTATCACCCGTGAAAGTTTTCTACCAAGAATTGTGACTCCTTAGAAATGAGAGTTCAGCTGGGTGACAAAATGTATTCATCTTTGTCCCAAATCTCAACAGCATCATTTTCAGTAAAACACTAAATATTTTTTTTAAATGGAAATCTTTTCAGTTGCTGTAGTTGGAAGTGTTTGTTTTCTTAAATGGATATAATGACCTTATTCAAAACATCTTTCGTCCTGTTTAGCTTTTCCTAATATTTACCTACAAATAAAGACGGAAGGAGGCAAACCAACGATGTTAGGCATTGTTTGCGCCCTGCATGCGAGGAAAGATGATAACCGTTGTATTTTTCCTGCCTGCAACACTTAGGAACTTGACACAGCTGGCAGACTATCTGTTCGGATCATGGACCAACTTTGATGTTTTACATTGTTATTAAACAATAGCTGGCATGGTCGTGTAGCAGCAGGATATTGCACTTACCGTTCAGTAGACCTGTTTTTACAGAAAGGGACCTCCTGCCTCCTTGCCCCAGGCCACAAAACCCACTACTGCAGAGATGGTGGTTTGGATCTCTAGCAGTAGGAGGATTCTTGTGGTGTCGTGTTGGCTTTTGGCAAGTTAATAAAATAATGTAAACAGCTATTTTGGAAAATGACCGCGTGTTCTACATGCTCAGTACACAGAGAGGTTCAGAGTCTCTAAAAAAAAAAAAAAAGAAAGAAAATATCCGCACGAAAAGAAAATGGTAAATATAACAATGAAAAATCCCATTCAGTAGTGCTGTTTCATCTCCAAGAGATGCTTTATTCAACAGCAGGTATCAATCCCCACAAGTAACATCTGCTATCAGAGGATTTGCAGGTACACCTTTGTTCACTGCTAACTGAATTTGTGTCAGTATTATAATTCAGCAGATTTCTGCTTTTCACTCAAACCAGGATTAGCATTGACTTGGGCTGGAGGGCATTCAAGCTGCTGTTCTTCTTTTAGCTATATTTCTCTGTAAACATCTAATTGTTTCAAAAAGTGATGTACAGTATGCAAAAACCTGAATTCAATGCAAATAAGTCTGTGCAGCTCTAAAGTTAACAGGTGTTCTCATTAGTGTAAGTAGACAAGGAACGATTCTTGAATGTTTTATAAACACTTACAATCATGGCCAAATACGTTACAATAAGTATAAAGGTACTTATAGCAACATCTCTTTTTCCTTATTGTGCAATCTCAGCACTTATTAATAGGAGACATGTGTCAGTAAATGAAATACTAAAAGCCAGTACCAGCTTCTGCCTGCAAATAATGTAGCCGTAAAATGCTCTGCTACTGATGAATAAATTTCTGGCTAAAATAAGAGTCAACAAAATGAAATCTTTACACATAGCACATATATATTTAAAATATATATCTTTGCTTGTACTGAAAGTAGAGCATTCATTCTCCCTTTGATATTTTTGTTTGTTACAAGGACTTATCATGTTGAGTCTCACTCACATATATCATAAAGCGTTATAACATGCATATAAAATTGGACAGGAGGACCATTCATCACTAGGTATTGTCCAGCTGGTAAAACTAAGAAAGACGGGACTTCTCTACGAAACCATTGCCAATATCTCTGTGTGTGGCTGTGTAATATATGGCTTCAGCTTGCAAAGGCAATAACAGTAAAATATTACCCCAAGGAGAAAAGTGGCTTGCAGTAGGTATTCATACACTGCCTTTAGTTCTTCATCTGTGGGCAAAATGTGCAATTGTCTATTCCCCTACTTCCCGCTATGCACAGACACGACTGAGTTGTGTCTTTATTATCTTTTGCTTCCCTGCTTTGGGATGGATTTGGGGATACTTCTTTCTCGCTTCCCAAGTCTGGTGACTTCCATCTCCCCTGACTTTGGCTTACTGGTGGGCAGAAGTCCACCCGTCCTGCTCCTGCAGCCAGGGCAGATGAGCCACGGGGCTGGGCCAGAGGGTGGCATGGGCAGGGCGGACATGGGAGGCTTTGCGCAGGCGTCTGACATCCAGGATGGTCATCTGCTGCCTGTCTCACGTTTTCCTTTTTGCTCATCGCCTTCTGAAGGAAACTCCTGCTTTTCAGATGCCAAACCAAGCAGTCCAGCTGTGTCTCACATGGGCCATAATGACAGTGTAGCACATCAACGGGAAATACTTCCTCCCAGTACGTTCCTTGGATGTTTAGCAGAAAGTACTCGCTCTTCCTCACCTTCCCCTTCACTCAAACAACATGTGCTTTCTTTTCACACATCTCCAAGGACAGCAAGAAATATAGACCTGGACTGGTGGGTGAAAAAGGGAGACATGACACGCTGTTCCTTGAAATCAGTGAAAGCGCCCCAGTACCCCTGGGCAGAGCACTGGGTCTTTCCCCCTCCAGGAGTGCTCTGTGGACTCTCCAGCCTGAGCTCCTCTTCTAATCCAAGGAGAAGTTTTGCTCTCTTAGGGCCTAATCAGCTTTAATCGTGACCTCCTATGTGTTCAGTGTCTGTCTTACAAGTGATATAAATCAGTTCTTCTGCAACAGGGACTCCTCACAGCCAGGAAGGAAAGGAAAAGATTTGCCTTATAATACAGAGAGAAGACCTGATTCTCTCCTTGCTAATATTAATGTTATTCAATAGAAACTGGTGCATATAGTATGAGTTCATTGCACAGCAGAAGGGAAACATTAGGCTCAAAGACTTTTCTTCTTCTTAATAGTCCCAGAGTTCATTATTTTATTACCAAGTTATGCTGCAGGACTCAGGACCGCCAGGGAAAAAAAAATGATTTGTTCATCCCTGGTACAATACAGTTTCATTTAAAAATTTGTTCTTTGTTGGAAGGTTGAGCCCAGAGTTCAGGCTGTTGAATCAGCTTCAGAGCCATTGACATGTATACCCCAAATACTAGGCCAATTTCACCAAAAAGCAACTTATTTTATATGAGAAGGTTTCTTTGACACAATGATCCCATGAAGTTTTCCAGAGAATGGATGTGCAAGGCATCACGATTGCATGAGGCAACACAACTGAAGACGTATCTCATAAACATCTGGCAGCGACAGGTCTTACAATTGCTAATATTGCAGAAGTTGTGAAAACACAGGATCTGTTTGTTGCCTCTTTGCAAGGCTTGGTTTTCACAGTAATTTTTACAGAGTCAGAAGAAACAGGGTAATTATAACATAAGGTTCAACATCTTTAGATATGTAGAACATTTTCTGTTGCTTAAAACAAATATTCCCAAAGAAAGTATAAAACATTTTTCTGACTTGCAAAGTTTTTGCAGTCTATCATTTAAATTACTTAAATAAAGGGAGCTTTACTACTCCCAAAAGCTGAGAATATAACACCCGCCATGCATATTAGCTTGATCTTTTTGACAGACCAGAAAAGTGTTTGTGCGTGCCAATTAAAACAAAAATGGATCCCCAGTGGCTTGTTCCTCACACAACTTCTGAAGACTGCTATCATTGTATGCTGGGGTAACCCTGGATAAGGCGGCTATCCAAAGTAAACAAACTTTTCAAAACTTTCATGACAGATGGGGGTTACAAATGCATTTTAATAAGAGAGTTGCCAAAGCAACTTTTTTGCAATCAGCATATATTTACTTAACATCTAGCAACATTGGGAACACAAGGCAGATACTTTCTCACAAAATTTTTTAACAAATATCATTTTTTTTGAAAGATTGGTTGAAGACCTTTTCTTTCAAGCTGATATTTCCCCATCACTTCAATGTTAACTTTGCTCGACATCCAAAGGACTGCTAGATTGGTAAAGCCAGACTGTAATATGAGACAGACAATCTGCTTGATAATGAAATTTCTTTAGTAGTCATAAACATCTCCGAGTCCTTTAAGTACTTTAACTATCAGCATAACCATGACTACCTCTGGTTGATAGGCTGAATCGTGTATCGGGTATGTGATGCAGTATGGATATAATGCAGCTCAATACTGATCCTTTTGTTTTCTTTTATTTGCATTTCTTGAATGTCAGACTCTCAGCTCGCTACAGTACGGCACAGAGATATTTTATTTATCCTTTCTGCTGCTCGCTCATTCAGCATAAACATGGCCAAGAGACTGGATTATCTGTGAGAAAGAATTTGAGATCAACTTCCAGAAATGCAGTTAGACTTTTGACATGTTTTTAAAAACTTACATATTGCTGTCCCTGCTTAATTCAAATCCAGCTAATTAAACCACTAAGGAGCATAGTGTCTCCCAACTTTAATTAATTCTACTTCTACTGTGGGTGTGGACACATGAGTATCTATGTTTTATGTATTTATTCTCAAGCTATATTATATTCTAATGATTTAATTTTTTTTTAATGAATATTTAGAAAGAGAGAGAAAAATCCTAGTCATCTGCCTGTCTTTTTATTTATTCCTTTCTTTTTGACTCTCTTCCCACCTTTCCTTTCCCAGCCCCGGTGGCTGCCATGCAGATGGAGAGTGGCGTGTTCGGTGTTAACGTGGGCTGAGTGGCTAGATCCAACCTTGCAAAAAATACCTCAGGAAAATAGAGGGAAAAGCCTAGATTCCTCTTCATTATGGGAATCAGGATAATCAACAAGATCAGAAAAAAACCACAACCTTGTGAGAAAGCAAGGTGAGATGAAGGGAGCAGTGGGAAGGAGGAAGAGCGTTAGCTTTTGAGCTAGAAATGCTCCAGCAACTCACATTTCCTTTTTTTTTTTTTCCCCTACACATATCAAGGGCAGCAATCCCAATGCACAGTGCAACAAGAGGAACACATTTTATTGAATTTCTGCACGCAGAGGTATCTGTCAATCCAAGTTTAAATCACTTAGCGCTCACCACAAGCTGTGGGAGTCCCAGGGGACATCAAAATTTAGGTTTTATGCACTGGATTCTGCACTGGATTAGCATCTGGTGGGGTTTCCATGGTCCAGAAGCGTCCAATAATCCAACACTGAACCATCGGGGTAGGTTATATGAAGCTTTAACCAAATAATCCAGCATTTTTTTTCCGGATGTCCCACGTTTGGAGGGAGTTAAACAATGGCTTGTTTCAATCCTGGGCTGAAATAAGAACCGTGTGGTGGTTTCTTGGTGGCCATACGTGAGCTACACGTGAGCCATACGTTTCCCGAGCTGCTCACTCCGTTCCCTTTTGCTGCAGGGTAGAGGCTGTGAAGGGTTGGGGTTTTTTTGCTGCATTTCTCCTTCCCTGTAGGATTCTTCACTTCCTGTATTAAAGTTTGTTCTTGGCATTGTCTGAAAATAGTTCATCACCGCAAATAATAGTTATAGCCACCAGAGATGCATAAGTACACTTTGAAGTGAGTGAATCAATAATACGGTTTTGTATTTTTGTTTTGCTGTGTGAATTTATCGCCCTTTTCCATATCTCCATAGAGCGCCTATCAGTAGGATTGCTAAAATTGCCTCCATCCCTGTTCTGCAGCTAAAATAAATGTAGGAAATGAATGCGTCTATAGAACTGGATATTGGTAAAGCACTAGAAGGATACCATGAAGGAGACTTTTTTTTTTTCCCCCACAGCAGTGCAGTAGTCCCCAGACCAAAGTTTGTAGGAGGATTACGGACAGAAGCCCCTTGGCTTATCCCCTGTCACTTTTTCTGTATTTTATCTCCCGTTTCCCGTTGGTGTAGGTATAGCGGGAAAGGGAAGAATCTCTGAGACATGTTCTAAAAGGTGACCCAGGTGATCTGTAAAAGTTCGGAAGTCCTGGAGGGACAAGGCCATGCATGGCACGATGGCGTATCCCAGAGCACAGCCCAACACAGGAAAAATATATCATTTGTAGGATTTTTAAGAACTGCTGATCCTGGGTAGGTTCCAAGGGGTATTTATGTATTATAAAATGGCAATGGTATTAATTAGATACGGTGTCCCGTATTTCCTGGAGCTATATAGGCACCTTTTTGTTTAATAACATAGGATCTTGTTGAAGACAACCTCGGTACATCATTATGGTGACATGCAAAAGAAGCTCACCCCTCCATTTGCAGCTTTATAAGGTGACAAGAGAAATCTTTAATAAGCCACAAGGAGCATATCATAAAAAGTGTTTCACACCTGCCCACCCCCGCCTTCCCACACTTTGTTGGCAGCCCAGCAGCGTATTGAATTTAACACACGTTTACCTGCGGTGAGCCGATATTTCCCGCGGATCAATGCTTAACAGCAGGACTGTACTACAGTTCATTGTAAAACTACCGTGTGGGTGGATTCAGCTTTCGAAGTGATTTTTCCAAAGTACTATAGCAAGCAAGAGAAAATCCAGGTGTCCTGTCTCCTCTATAAGCAACCCGAAGGGCACACCCTTTGCAAACAAGAGGGTTAACGTCAGTTGTCGTTCCTTGTGGGTATTTATTGCTGACGGCAGCATCGTAATTCTGCCTGGTAAGGTAATGCTAATTCCAGAGTGGAGCCTTTGCAAAAATGATGGCAAAGAGAGAGGGATTTCAGGAGATATTTAAATAAGTGGAGTACCTGGCACAATGGCGACTGGCAGCTCTACCTAGAGCACTTGATTTTCTTTTTTTTTTTTGCTTTAGATCTGTCTTCGATTTCTTTCTCCTGTCCCTCTGTTTGTTCCAGCAGTGCCTGGTACAGGGACGGTGTGTTAGCGTGCCTGAATATTGAACAATTTATGCTTGTTGTTAGTTATACATCATTTAGGGCTGTGATCATAAATTGTTCAATCACAAGGTTTAGTCAAAGCTAGCATTCTTTACTGATGTCTTTTCCCAAGGGTGTTGAAAATTCGATTGTTCAAAGTGCAAAGATGGTTTAGCAATCCCTTCCAAGAACCATTTATCAGAAATCCTAAGGAGGTAATATATAAAAGTGGGATAGGAAACCTGCACATTAAATGGGATTTACCAGCCAAAGCCTTTGGAACTGCTTTCCTGTGAATGACTGGAATGGAGCAGAACAAAGTCAATTACTGAGTGTAATTAAGGAGTGGATGCATTTAAACTGTAGAGAGCAGTAGCAGTCTTCTTGAAACTGTCTAGTTACTCTGAAGATTAGTCTGAGGAAAGAAAGAAAAGGACTTGAACTATATCTTACAGAAAGTATATTTTAAATGCATTCTCTTCCCTTCATTCTATGATCTGTTTGTACAGATTTGCTCATAAAGCGCTGATAATATATGATTATCAAAATAACACATTCAGACAAAGAAACTTTCAACATGCATTTTGCTTTGGTCTTGTTAGCGATGGAGTATCTCCTTTGCATATCATACAGTGCAAATGTTTATGCAGTGCAGAATACTTGGATTTTAATAAAGCCTGAATTTACCGAACGGAAGACTAAACTACGTGGTGTCCTTTTTAAGCCTTCGAAATACAGTAAATCTAATTATATATGTTGCTCTTACTTTGAAAATGTTATTCCATTTTATAATTTTAATAATGACTTGTTTATACTGGGAGAGAGGCATCAGATTGAATTGTTGCCTGTGTTTAGTCTAATTCGTATCTGCACGTATACATTAATAAATTGTGATATAACATAATATATTTTGAACCCAAACCTTGCCGTGTGAGCCGGGCACAGAACCGGAGGTCAGCTCTTTCAACTGCTCACCTTAAGTCGATTTTGACTTTTTTTTTTTTTTTTTTTGATAAAGGGAACGGTGAGCGTGTGAGTAGTGATTAACTTTATGGCTGTGGACTAACAAGGGAATTAAAATTTCCCTAATAAATAACTCTCCCATGCGCACGGGGAACACTGGGGGGTGGCTGGAGGTCTGCTCCTGGCGGGTGCGGATGGGACGGGACGGGATGGGATGGGATGAACATCTGCAGCCGGGCAGCCTCCGAGCCCACGCTGGGGGACCATTCCCACATTCTCTGCAGCGCTCTCACAGGATGTCTCCGCTGGAGCTGCGCTGACGGGATTTTCCTTAATGCTGATGACTTTGGAAACCTTCCTTACAGGCATTTCCTCAATAACGGGAGGGTTATAGAACAATTAATAAAACATTAAGCTGTTTTGTCTTTTTTATTTATCTGTTTATTTTTACTTTTTTCTTTTCTCTGGTAGTATTTCAGTTTTAAGATGCGGGGAGTACCCGGGCTGGTGAGGATCTGTGTTTCTTCTATGCTTTAGTAAAAACTCTTGACGTGGGGCAGATGCGGTGAAACAGTAGCACTTTGGGCTGATGGATTTACATAAATAGGCTGTGCCAGGTCTTAACGGCTTTGCTCTGCGTTTCCTCACGCTTTGGTCAGAAAGAAATCTCTGCTGTCCACTGTGTTCATCCGTTCCCCGGGAACCTGAAAAGGTTCCGGTCCTTACCGCAAAGAGAATCCCAACGTGCAGACTAAACCTGCATCCCCAAAACACCAAAACCCGGGTGTGCAATGCCCACGTGCCGACGAGAGCGAGTTTTGCACAAGCAACATTTAACAACAGAAGGGGGGGGGGGGAGAAAAAAAAAAGGTAAAAACTTTGGTTCTTTGGTTTCAGAGCTGTCAGGAGCTGAGCTAGTTTGGAACATGGGTAGGATGAGCTCCTGCCCCTTGCACAACGTGGTGGAGACGTAACCCCCCATTCACTTGTCTGCAAACACACAGCATCACCGTCCCCTGGATCATGCTCCGTGGCCCCATGCACTTGGATTCTGCTCAATAATCCTGGGGCAAAGCACTTCCCAGCTCTGTGCCTCGGTTTTCCCATCTGTAAAATGGTCGTTTCAACCTGCTGCGTAAAATACGTGGAGCTCTGCTCCACCGAAAACATATATATATTAAAAAAAAAAAGTGATGTATCAGTATTATGAGGGTGGTTTACAGAAGTTCAGACCAAGAGAATGTGCATGCATATTTCCACCAAACATTGTTAGGCAGCGAAACAGCATTATCAGGGGAATGAATATTCTTTTGATAAATATTCCCAGTGAGTGGGTCAAAAATGTAAATCGACTTCTATTCAGACAAACTGGGGAATTTTTTTTTAATGATAAATGGGCTCCTAATTACTCTGCTACAGCCATCTTTGATGGTATTTTTTTTTTCATGTGAAAAAGAGTGACATTATTAATTTTACCAAAACGCTTGGAAGTGGACTCTGGAATCACAGGTATATAATAAATGTGTAAATCTAAGAACGGAGGTACCGGATATAAAAATAAGAATACCAAAAAGAGAAATGGAAACTGAAAAGAACAGGAACTAATTCCCACATTGCATTCATTTCTTTTCAGGGTGCTTTGATTTACATTTGAACTGTGCCTTGTTAACACCGAATTTCCTGGCTTTTCTTAACTTTTGTCACATTCCCGTTATTTTTGCACTCTTTGTGTTGGGGGGTTGCCTTGCTGAGACAATATCTCGTTTGTTGTGACATATTCAAAACAGTTTTCAGACAGAGGTTCAAAACTCCTCAGTAACTCAGCACTCCAGGAGACAATTCTGGGGACAAAGGGAAAGCGTTTGGGTGGATAGGAGAGAAAAATAGGAGGAAATCATCTGTCTGGTGTGTGCTTTACTTACCTGTCTGCACCCATGTCCTCCCCAGATCACGACAGTGTCAGGAAATGAGTTCCTCCTCCAGTCGGATATCGACTTTCTCATATTGGATTGGTTCCACGCTATCAAAAATGCAATTGACAGATTGGTATGTATTTGTTTTGGCTGTTACCTTTATTAATTAAGATGTAGCAATTTCAACTTCATTTGCTTAGGCATCTCTACAGGTTTTAGGCAGTCAGCAGCTAGCTAGACATTCCTTTCTCTGAAGGATGTAAAAATATGTATGCAAATCTACTAAAAAATGTCAGATAAACAAGGTTGTTGAACAAAAATGTCATTTGATTCTCGCCTCGAAAGGGAACGCTACATTTATTTCTCTGAAATAACAAGGACATTGGTTTGCTGAGGGTTGTAAAAGCACACAAGCACTTAATAACTAATGAATTTTTGCATTTTTCTGTTTATGCAGCCTACAGTATATAATCTTCAATAGAACTATTAATACATTTGAGCCTTTTATGAATTTTTGTATTACTTATTCACAAGAATAACACTAGCAAATAATATTCCTTTGTAACTGATTGCTGTTATTCTCCCAGGAAGGCTGGGGGTTTTCTACTAGAAGTAAGCAGGGCTGCGTTTTATTAAAACAGTTTTTAATTACCAAACCAGATTCAGCTGTAGCTTTTTCTTTCTTTTTTTTTTTTTTTTTTTTTTTTTTTTTGCCACTCTCAGTACAAATTCCAAATGTCTTCCTCCTATCCCTGCCTGATCCAAGAACATATTTTTTCAGAGGGCACTGACTCCCCTTGTTCACTGCAGAATCTGGTGAGAGAAAAATATCCCCATTTCTTGCATTTTTCAGAGGTTTTGCTGCGATGGAATTGGCAGAGCGGGCAGAGGCAGCCTCTTGGAAAGGGTTAATCTGAACACGGCTACTGTTTCCTTAAAGAGCTACAAACATTATATTACCCTGAGGCTATAATCAGCCAAGGAAAGTTTGATCTGATGATGTATGTCTTCATATTGTGCATTTCATTGGGTGCGTGAGGATATTGATATCCTACCGAAGATTTTGGGGTGGAGTTTTCTCTGGAGACTCAGAACACCTTCTTTTTTTTTTTTTTTTTTTTGTGTTATTCAGCTAAACATCTAATAGACTTCATTATTATATTTTTATTTTTTTTTTAGTGTAACTGAGGTAATATTGCAGCTTCAGCGGCTCCGAGCGTGGCGCGGAGCCCAGCGGCGGTGGCTGGTGGGGCACGGCGTGGACTTGGTTGGGGTAGCGAAGGGCTCGGCCCGGACGAGGTTGGCCTTCGCTGGGTGCGCAGGACAAGGTGCCACCAATGCCACCACGTTGGGCTCCGTGACCAGGTCATTCCTGTCCTTTGGTTCAGTTCTACAACCTCGAATGAGGGTGTAAAAACCTTGCAGCTTTCCAGGCTGTGGGGATGGCTAAATCTCACCCGACCAAAAGTCCATGGGAAGAGACGTGTCATTAGCCAAAATATCATCTCACGTTTTATTTTCTTTTTTCCTTTTTCTTTTTTCTCCATTAACAATCCCTAATCGTCACTTTATAAGTCGGTGAATTAGAGCAATAGAAAAGACCCCCCCACGCCTTTCCTAAGCAGAATTCAACCCCAAATGCATAAAGTTGTTTGAAACGATTGTCTTTGCAAGAACATTTACTGTAACTATCTACACCAGAAAGGCGATTTAAACAACCGTCCTCTTTGCAATCATTTGGAAGTAGCCTGCAATGTGGAAATAATTTTGGTCTCTAAAGCCTGAAGAAGTAGGCCTTTTGTTTTCTGCACTTAAATGGGAATTTATCTCAGAAATTAAGATCAGTCTGTCAGGGCCATAAAAGCTCTGCCATATGACAAATTTTGCATTACACTTTCCTTAAATTATATACTCACTGCATCACTTGCTCTGTGTGTGTCTGTTAGCTTTTGATTCTGCACTGGCATTCTGTAATCTCTTGCTTCATTCTTACAAATAATAATTTTATTAAAAGCATGCACATACGTACGTATGTATTCTTTTCCCAGCCAAAAGAACGGAGTTGTACATCGAGAAATTTGGAGTTCAAGCTCAGAAGATCCTCCAGCATTGAATTACTGAGTAGCTTAGACACTGAATCCAAAGAACCAAAGCCTGAACACAGAAAATCTTTAAGTAAGGCTTTTTCCTTTTCTGATTTTTTTTTTCTTTCTTTTTTTTTTTTTCTTTCCTTTTTAAATAACTATGCTATTACAGGGTAAGATAATTTTTATTACATACAGAATGTAAGGAAGATCACTGTGAATTTTAAAGCTGAATGTGTTCTGTGCTGATATACATAACTTGCATTTAAGTAAAGACAGTTACTAGCTCCACACTTTTAAAGGGTGACATTCTCTCCTAAGCAAAATAAATTTGTTTAGCAGCAAAGAAATTTATTCAAGCCATTTATTTTTAAAAATAAGCAACATGAGTCCTATGCTAATGGTCTATTGCAGTTGCTTTGTTTCCATTTTAGTGAAATACCACAAATTGCCAGAGTAATTTTGTCTGTTGTGTATTTATACACTGAATTGCTGAAAGACCTGACATGTCCTCTGCAGCCGACAATCAGGGAGATGTATCTATAATTTTACGGAAGGTAAATTCCAGGGATCGAGGTTGATTTTTCTCAGTGTGATTAGGAAAGAAAGTGATCTAAAACTAGCAGGGATGTGCTTTGCTCCACTGAGACTTTCCTTTCCCAGCCTGCGCTGAGATGCTGGTGACGCTGTGGGCAGTAGACGCCGGAGCTGGTGGCGTCCCTGAATCACTCACTCAGCAGTTTGGGGTTGGTTTTTTTTTTTTTTTTTTTAATTTCACCCTCTCCCTTGAATCTTTGTTTTTCTTCTTTGTGTGGCAGGAGATTCACATACGGCTTCTAACGTAGGCGCCGTGACAGCTTTAGACTCGCACGCTGGTACGAGATACCTATAGGTACCCAAGTGCTGTGGAGGAATTTGCCTGCACGCCTTTCAGCGCAGGATCAAAGCCTTAGATGTTAAGAAAAGAGTTGCATTAAAAAGACCCAACGTAGCTATTTTTAACGATAATTATCCACACAATCATAAATATATGCACACGTGCGTGCGCGCGTACGCACACAAATGCAGAGATTCATTAAATAGTCTCTTTTTGCAGACCAAAGCTTTTTGTTGTTGTTGTTTTCCTATTATCTTGGAGATTAATTTTTTTTTTTTAAGGGTTTTCTTTCTGTTATAAAATACAAAGTAGCCTGAATGTAGCTTGTGAAAAATTGTCCCAATATCTTTGTGCTGTGTGTTACGTTGCATTTCTCAGAGGAAGGAAAATAAGACTAAGAGCACGGTAAGTTTTGAGGGTCTGATTCTGCTCTCATTGGAGCTAATAGCAAAATGCCCATAAACTGTCTCAGCACTCGGGGAATTTTTATTTATTTATTTAGACTTCTCACATATCTCTAAATGGTGATTTGTCAGACAAAACAGAAAAAGCGAATATGAGCAGTGACAGAGACTTAGTCTACGTTTCTTTTCAGACCTTAGAGAATCCCGGATAACCCCCGTTTTGTTAAAGGCTATTTAAACTATTAAAAAAATGGGAAAATATCTGCTGTGAAATCTCACTGAGTTGAAGCTTGTGTTTAAACGCCGTCGATTGGATTGCTTCTAAAATATGTATTCAGAACTTTTTTTTGGCCCCTTGAGATCAAGCAATTATGTGGAATTAGAAAAATCATATTATTCACTTACTTATTAGTAGTCTAAGCACAAACTGTATTGTCAGTTTTCTGCCTTTGGCTTTCTGTGCCCTTAATGTTCACACAAGTATCGTAGCCAGAATTATCGGCAGCTAGAGCCAAAATTGCTTTAAAAAGGCATGAGAACTGGTAATGACACATTGTTAGCAGTTAACAGGTGGTCGTTTCATTGTCCAGTTTGACTGCAGAGCACAGAGAAGATATGTGCAATATCTGCAAGTGTGTTTATAAAGTTCTTACAAAGTTTAACGATTTTATAATTTTATAGTGCTCTTATGTTATTGACTGCTGCCAATGCCAAATCCAAACAAAGGAGATTTTTTAAAGATGGCTTAAAACTCCTCCAGTTTTACAGGAAAGACGAGCAAGCGATGTGTCTTAGCAGACCACCACCACCCCCGATAATCTTTAATGAAATATTCTGACAATTTAGACTCAATCGTATTTTCCTTCTCTACATATTAAGGGATGCAAAAAAATGTCCAGTTTTAGACTTGGTACTGCTGTGTCATTGGGGTTTTTTGGCAGCACAAGTATGGAAAGGACAGGTATATTCTAACCAAAGCATTCCAGTAATTTGCCCGTTAACTTAAAACTGGGGAGACTGCCCCTAGAGACTTAGTAGCAGGAATTTGTTTTTTATGTTTAATCCTAATTGCTTCCGCTTACACTACAAGGACAAATGGTAATTCTCAGTTATGCTTTTTGAGCTGTAGACACTGATTTCATTGAAACTTGGGCTCAAACTGCCAGGCTCAATTTCCAAAGTTCACAGAGTGTCCGTCATCTTGGTCACGCAGCTTTTCAGTGGCTTCTCATCCCGTTTGGATTCAACTCATGCTCTAATTGAAGTTTTCGTGAGCTAGGACGAAACCAAGGATGGCCTTGGGGAACATTACCGAAATATGTAAAACCGTGATCCTGCTCTCAAATACACGGAAAGAGATGACTCTTCATTTTATGATGCCAGCTATGTCATTGTTTTACTTGATGCAGCTAATGCTGTCAGAAAGAACATGTTTTGCACCATAGCAGCGTCCCGCGTTAGAAGATGTATACATTTGGTGCAAGGAAACTGCCTTGCAGCATCACTCCTTTTTATGTGAATACGTGTTGTTCCAAACAGATAATTTTTAAAATTAGTAGCAGACTTGATAATTTCCAAATGATTTCGTTATCATTCGGACTGTAGGGTTTTGGGGTTTTTTTCCCCTGAAGTTGCCAAAAAAACCTCCTAATTAGTACCAATTATAATTGGGTCTGCTGGTAGGTAGTCTGCCACGTTACTTTTATACCACATGAAACCAGGCACCTGGGTTAGACAGAAAGTAGAGATGCTGCTCGCGGCACACGGGAGGCAGGGAAAGGATCTGTGCATTGCAAGGTTCCCAGAAATCGTTCGGGTCTCCAAAAACCAAGAGACCTTACTGCGTGTATGGACTAGGGGAGCTGCCGGGACAGTCAGGTTGTGGGCAACGAAGCCAACTCCGCACTCGCCGCTAAGCTCAGCGTTGCTTTTCCTGTCCCTGGTGGCTTTGTGGTTTGCGCTTTGGCCATGGTCTGTGAATGTTGTCACTCAGGAGTGACCTCTTGTGGAAGAGCCTGGGCTGGAGTCGCTATCGATTGTCAGAGGGGATCAATTCCCCTTCTACTCCCTCCTTTCCCGTTGGAAACAAACGGCTTCGCAGTAGGAAGAGTGCCCTTTGGCTACCGTATCAATCTGAGGGCTGCTCTTGTCAAAATGCACAATCACAAGCTTGATAATGCAATCCATTCCCAAAGCACTATATTTCCAACCTGTTCTCCATCATTTCCTTATGGCGTCACATTTACTCAGTTCATCACATTCTTATTAATATTTTAGGTTTCCTTGAAAGTGATGGAATTCTATTTTTATTACAAAAGCAACAAGAATAAATACTAATTGTTGTCAGTTATTTCCTTATGTAGTGGGAACAGTAATCTGTTCCTCAGCTTTAGGTTGCCAAAGCAAAATAATTAAATATTTTAGACATTTAAAAAATCTGTGATATTAGATAAATGCAATTTGATCTCCTTGTTTGCCACATAAAAGCTGGAACTGCCTGAATTGATAAGATTGAATTGCATTATTTTTATTGTTTCTACTCGCATATTTTTCTTATCTTCAAGAACACTTTAGTTAAAACCCGGTGGTTAGTCATGCAGCCCTGCGACGACGGATGCGGGAAAATCTCCTCCATATTTGAATTCTAGCTTGAGGTGCCACTACCAGAGCACCAAGATTTCAAAAAAATTAAATATATATATACACATACGCGTGAAAAGGAAAGTCTTGATGGGCTGTGCAGTATTACTGCTATTCATCATCACTCTAGTGTCTCAGTAACAGTAGTCGGGGTCTGGGCGTCATTGTGCCAGACACAATGCGACATCGAAGTAAGGCAATTCCAGCTCTCAGCCTGAATAAGGACAAGTTGCAACAGGTGGGAAAAGCGGACAAAAGCAGGGGGTGGAAGGAAAAGTTGACAGCAAAGCCGACATGTCATGCATATTAAACGGCAGGCTTGGGATTCCTTTCCGCTCTTCGTTAGGATCGGGGTCTTAGCCCCGGCACCCTGGCCACCGGCCAACTCAAATAATGATATTTTGCTTACCTAAATTCCTCTTGCGCTTTCAACAGGGAGCCACGGGCCTTTTTAGTCCCAAAGGGCGGTACATCGCTCTGGGATCCGTTCCCCAGGGAACGGCCGCAGGGCAGTGTCTGGGGAATATGCTTCCTAGCGTCTTTTTAACCAAGAAAAAAATAATAACCTCTGGATCCTAATTTTGATTTGCCTTCAGAGGTATTCGCTGTCATGGGGGCTCTGAAGTCTGCTTTGGTTTCTTAAAAGACACAATTTAAGTCAGGCCACCCCCTTCCTAGTATTTGACCAAGGACTCAGGGTGTGCTTTAAAATCACCCAAAGTTGCTTTTCTGTTCCATTCACTTTGTTTTACTTTATTTTGAATTATGAAACTCGACGTGCAGCATGTAAATGTTCCTAAGTCATTACTAAACCATCCCGAATCATCTCTGAATGCAGTTTGTTAGACAATTAAGAGTGTACAATGCGTGGGGGGAAAGAACAGCAGCAGAAACCCATTTTGGTCTCTCACTGGACGTGATGGAAGAAATGGAGAATTTAGCGGATCTTTAACCCTTTCTGGCTCCGCGTGGTGCTTGCTCCTTCCCTGGTTAAAGCTTCTTCCGAGGGCTTGCTCGAGGGTTTAAAGTTTGCCCCCGCACGCGACTGGATATTTCTGTGGCAAACGCTGGGCTGCTGAGGCTATTGTTTCTCTGCGGAGGGAAGGGATGGTTACCAGGGCACAAACACACGTATTTGCACAGCTTCAGCTGCGTAATAGCAGCAGAAAAAAGAAAAAGAAAAAAAAAAAAAAAGAGCCAGAAACTTCTTTTGTTGAAAGCGTCATTTAGAGTTCCTAGAAAAAGGCCACCTAATTACAGGCGGTGCTGAGAGAGGAGCCTCTGTGATTTTTCTCTCTTCCTTTCTAACAGGTGAAGAGGCCGATAGGTTGGGGGACCGCATATTGGGATGTCGGGAGAGGTTTTACTGGCTGGGACAAACTTGTCGAGGGCTGGATTTTGCGGTAGCTAACAGAGTCCTTCACCCACGTAGGGTTACTTCTGTGATAAGGGGGCTAATTATAGCGGCAGAAGTGGGAAATCACTCCATTTCTTTGTTAGCTCTGATGAGGTCTGAATTCTTTCCCCTTCCCAGCCCATTTATTTTAGTTAGATGGGAAGTTCAAAGCCAAATGGATGCTATTTAGGGAGCATTATTACATTACAATGTTAGCGTTATGTATAGGTCAGTTTTATCACTTTTAATAAACCCAAGAAATATAAAGCAGTAATGTATATTAGTGCAGCATTACCGATGACAACAATTAAAACAGAAAGCAAAATTAAAACTGTATGCAAATACGCAGCTTCCCACTGCAATGTTAATTTTGTCACTCTACAGCTTGTACGTTTGTGGCATTCATTTTTATTGCATCAACAGGAATGCAGTCAGCTTCAGATATGGAAAAAAAGCCCACAAAAAGAAAATGCAACATGCTGTTTATGGAGGCTGGGAGCATTCCTATTTGTACTATAGGGACTAAACTTATGTTTTGACATATTTTTACTCTCATGTTTCTCTGCTTCATTTACTGTAGGTATGCTCTTTTCTTAAAGCTTAGAAAAATACTGATTCAGCAACAAAGAAGTAATAATATTGGCATTTTGGAAAACAAAACATGCCAAATTCAGAAACAAATTGTGTCACTTCCACTGATAAGAGGAGATTAAGTTGCACCCAAAATCACAACTGGCTGTGACCAGTTCTCATTAAAAAAAATGGATTTTTCCTGAATTTTAATATCCTGTTTCCATCAATTATAATATAGTGTTTCCTTCATTCTTTGTTTTATTTCTACTTCACTTTCCAAAATCCTTCCAGAGTTTACTATTTGGGTTGAAAAAGCATATTTTTAAATTGGGCATAACCAACTTCCATATAAACGTTTGGCAGGGAAATCAGTGCATGTTCACTTAATTCATTTTTATTGAACCAAGTCCAGATTTTTAGTCAGGAAAAAGTTAGATATTAATCATATCTGAGCAGGATCATTAAATTTTCCTTTACCTACTAGAACAGCAGGGTCATTATAGAACCATGAGAAGTTAGCTCACTTATTAATCTTTACAATTACATAAAAGTGATCATTTTTATAGTACTTAAGAGTAGCTCTTGCCCATTATGTGAAGAGTATGTGGGAATATTACAATATAATATAATGTATTATTATAGATGTGACCTGTGACTCATTGGTCTGCTCACTGACACACAACTCTCTGGAAAAGTTATCTGTTTGAGCTTGGATAATCTTTAATTGCTCCACATTCCTTGTGCTCTTTTATGGGGCATACTAGTAAATAGAGAGCTAGTCACTGAGTTATTAATTACCTCATTATTACTTAATTATCACTATTGCATACTTCATTTTTATGGAGAATTATATCATAAAAGAAGGTATTTTATACTGCCCACCACAGTTAAGTATGAATGACAGTGATAGCTAATGTAAGATTGAGTTAGTTAAAGAAAATCAATCAGAAATCCCCACTATAGATTACTATCCGGTTTCTTCTGCCTTTTCCAGCGAACGCTTCTCATCTTTGACTTTGAAACCCAACAGTTTAAACTGGGTTCTTGTTTCAGTGGACTAATCCCCTTTCATAAATCATGTTCAAGTGCTGAAATAATTTGCACATCGTTTAAAGAGTATTTGCTTTGAAACATTCACCTCAAGCCCTTTCGTATATCCTTTCTCTCTAAAGATTTGTAGTATTTGTTTTGTTCTCTGAGGTATAAAAGACCTGGGTAAACTTTATTCCTGTTGTTTCAAGATTAGTGAAATAAAATGCATATTTATTCCACTGGGAGTGAAAGGAGCTTTAGTAAAGACGATCGTACGTACGACCCATGGGAATGTTATAATACAAAATGTCAGTCTTAAAATCTCTTTAGGTTTGTTCAAAACACTATTGAAGGACTTAAGTTTAAGGAAAAAAAAAAGGGGGAGTTACAAATCCATATTTTATTCTTCGTTACAAAGAAGAGAGAGACACCATATATTTTCCTTAACAAAATAAACTCCTACGTGTGCACTCAAGATGAATTTGACGTGGGGGCAAGTGGAGACTGGGATAGTCATGTTTACTCTGAGTTTTTCCCTACTGAACTACACATACTGACGCAGCGCCTAAGGAAACTACATTTTGGAAAAAATGTGTAGCGGTTGTTTCAAACAGACGCTTGCTTCAGAAAAAGCGATCACAAAGAAATCACGAGCATTTTAGGGATTATTGGAGTCAAGCAGTTGAGCCCCTTCCGTGTACTGTAAGTGAGGTCAACTCCTGTGATGTGAGGAAAAGATATTTACTCCGACTTTATTCCTTGTAAACCCAACTACCCAACACGGTTTGTACCGGTTTGGTGCAATCTCTAAATTCCTTACTAAGCAGATGTTTGTTTACATTTGGAAGTAAACCTAAAGTTTGATGTATATTGTGCAAAAGGTCATTATTTTTATAGTTTAAAGCAATAGACAATCCAGGCAGTTACATCTGTTTGACCCTCCATCACCTGCGTCGTCAGTATAGCTCCATTTTTGCAGATCTCCATATTTTTCCTCCACGGGGAAAGAGCATAGGCTGACAACTGATAAAACCTAAATAGATGCAGGAATTTTCAGTGCAACGGGAAATATTTAAGACTACTGTCTTTGGAGAGAGGTCAGAATTAGAGCAAGCCAGAAGGACTTGCTGAGTTTTGCTCTTTGGGAAGGAAGAGCTAGCCCAGCTTTCCGTCACTCCAGTGAGCCTGATTCTGAAGCCTCTCATGGCAATTACTGCGATGACTACCCTGATTGCAAGTTTGGGGCCAGAAAAATGATTCTCAGACTGCGCTGTATTCTGAGGTTGCACTGCTATTTATAAGTAATCCAGATGCAATCCTCCTGGTACTTTGGGAGGAATGTGACAGAAATAAGGAGGTTTTTAGGTTATACAATTCTAAATTAAGCTCAATTAGGGAGACTGTAAATCAGGCTCTAGATAGGAACACGTACTGCCCAAATTCACCTTTTTCCCCAAGGTGAAATCATTTAAATGTTTGGACCTTCCAGGTTGGAGGATGTATTTAATTGAAATTATCACCTGCAATCCCAAATATTTAAAGATCAATTTAATGGACAAAAGCATGGTACTGTCTCCTGGACAGGGCGTGTTAACACTTTAAACAGGAATGTGCTTCGTAGGGTCTCCTATTTGTTCCCCCAGCTGCCTGCTGATGTGCCAGATAAAGAGATCTTGCCTCCGAAAGGCAAAGGGTGGAATACCACTGAAGGGTTAAATGCCGTAAGGTTTCTCAATGAAGCAAAAGGTTCCAACTAGCCGGTTTTAAATATTGATGCTGAAAAGAACGCTATGACATATGAGCAGCTCCCCTCACCACCAAGGATATTTGGCTCCATTTAATTAATTCCATTGGCCATTGTCTTAAGTGTGCCCAAGATTCACCCAAGAGGAATTCACTTGCGTTACTGTTATTGAAAAGTGTAACATAGCATTATCTGCCTCAGACAGACTTTTTGTAGCATTGAATCAATTCCCCAGTTCTTGAAAACAACTACCTCATTTGATTCCTTTCATAATTAATGAAATTCAGTAGTAATGTTTTTGCCCCTCAGCTCCTGCTGGAAGAATGTTTCAAAACTTCAGTTTTTCAAGCTAAAAGCATTCTAATTTTCAGCCTAAATGGACTTGTGGTACGAATGTGTTCTTGTGTCAGCGTTTAGCTAGCTCTTTATTTCCAGCAGTTCCTTTCTGTCTCAGGTGTACCACCCGAAAGAGAGTTACAGACAGTATACGTGTTCCTTCCCCTGCTTGGTTTGGTAGACTAAGCCAGCCAAGATTTGTAGCCATCTTTCCTATGATAGGCTGCGGTTCTTTTTCCTGATCATCTCAAATAGCCCTTTTCTGAATCTGCCCCAGTTTCAGTCTGTATTTCTTGCACATGGATATTCCAGGCAAGGTCTTCCCACAGCCGTGGGAAGTGGAATTCACTCTTCCGTATGGAAATGACTCACCTGATACAGCCTAGGGATTGAATTTATCTGTTTCATGGCCACTTTTTTAGAGATAAAAAGTAAACAACCAGAACATGTAGATCCTGCTGTCCTTTAATCTTTTGCAACCAATGCATTCTCCATGAAAACCAAAGAGTAAGCCTGCCTTAAGCCTTTTTATAGCATATAAAATATGTTCCTACATGTGATAACAGCTTTTGTAATTAATTTTTAAGGTCTTCAATTTATATGGAAAAGTAATGTTCTTATAACTCTGAGCAACCCTTTTCAAACAGCACATTTTAAATAAATGAAATTAAAACAATTTAAAATACTCCAGTGCTAATACACTTATAAAAAAAAAAATACACCACCAAAATGTTTTATAATCACTTTTGCTGAAGAAGGTTATATTCCAGTCCAAGGACCCAGAGCCTAAGGGAAGGTGACCAGATGTAGGCAGGTCAAAAAAGGAGAGCAGCCAGATGCAGATTTCATCATTTTCCATTTAGCAGGCTTTAAGGTACAAAAATTAAAAAAAACGGAGCAACTTACCTTTAACTTGGTGGGAATCTATAATAAAAGATTTCATTCAAAGTGCAGGAACATGTGGCTTGTGTCCACATCGCTTCACGCTCGCTCTTTCTAGGACAGACTGGCTGGGTCCTAATCAGATAAAGCTTTTCCTTAGATCTTCTCTGGTCACCTTGTGATGCCCGGTGTAGTTAGTGTGTGTGCCTGATATGAAATGATGTTTACATGCATCCCACCAGCCTGGTGCTTTTCAAACATTATGGTGAATGTGTCTGATATGTAGGCATGTAATATGATGCTTGAAGGTAAAATGCCTTCTGGGATAAGAGTTAACGGGCAGAGTATGGCAAATGCAAAGAAACTTGGTGCTGTCTTGTCTATAATACTCTTTTGGGAGGAGTCTCTGGAGTAAACTGGCTCCTGAATAGCACCTAGGCCTTCTCTTGGGAAGAGATAGCTGGAAGGACCAGAAAGTTGACTAAAAATTAAGTTGTGCGGGCGATGATCTCAAGATTACTCTTTGACTGTCTTCTATCTGAGCTATAGATACCTTCACTTAAATCTAGATCTTTGTATCATTGCTATGGTTTCCAAGAGATTTCAAAATTCTGTTCCTGCAAAAATAAGGTTTGTATATATTATTGTGTGAAAACACGTGTATAGTATCTGTCCTGTCTACATAAAATGAAAGATGATTATTTTAGGGTGCTGTAATGCTCCTACCTTCCTTTCTTCGTATGAAGGCATTTCAGTTGACGTGCTTGAATGAAAATCAAAACATAGCACTAAAAGTTAATGGAGAAATAATGAAAACACTGTAATACCTGAACTGTTATACAATGTTATCGGAAGATCATTGAGATCATTTGTTCAGCCTGGAGAAGAGAAGGCTCTGGGGAGATCTTATAGCCCCTTTCAGTACTTAAAGGGGGCCTACAGGAAAGATGGGGAGGGACTCTTGATCAGGGAGTGTAGTGATAGGAGGAAGGGCAACAGTTTTAAACTGAAAAAGGGGAGATTTAGATTAGATATTAGGAAGAAATTCTTCACTGTGAGCGTCGTGAGACACTGGAACAGGTTGCTCAGGGAAGCTGTGGCTGCCCCATCCCTGAAGGTGTTCAAGGCCAGGCTGGATGGGGCTCTGAGCAGCCTGGTCTGGTGGGAGGTGTCCCTGCCCAGGGCAGGGGGTTGGAGCTAGATGATCTTTAAGGTCCCTTGAACCCAACCCATTCTATGATTCTATGGTTTCTATGATTCTATGAGTATGATGGATCAAGGGTAGTACTGATATTAAGGCACAATTACAAACAGTGGGATACTTGATTTATTGTTGCAACTTTGCTCTTAATGTAAGTTACACATTAGGAATTTCTGAACTGAAAGTTTGTCTTGCTTAAAAAATCTTTTTCTAGGTTTCAGATTTGGGACATCTGATAGGTTGAATTTGGGGTTCAATTATGAGAAAAGTAAATTTTTCTGTTAATTGCCCAAGTGGCTTGACGGGTGGAGATAGAAGAAAAGGTGAGGGACAGGCTACGGCAGATAGGAGTCAAGGTGGTGACATGGAAAAAGGGAAAGAAAACGAAAGGATCCTGAAACTCCATTGGTTTGCTGCATCATTTGTCTGAATTTTGCTTTCCTCTGGGGTACTGTAGCAGATATTTTCTGCTGCATGAGAAATGGTGCCGGGCAAGACACGGCAGTGGTCTCATCTCAACTGGTACACTTTTTAAAAAATTATTTGTAATTGGTGAATGTGAGGACGGAGAGGATCCATTAGAGTTACACGTTCTGTTATTAATAACCCACAGCGAAAATGTTCTTTAAAAACACACCTTTTATTTTGCGGGTTTTAGACCAGAAAACTAAGTTAGCAGAATTCACCTTTTCCAAACAATTGTTTACTTGGAATTCATCCGTAGCTGTCCCTGCTCAAGTTACAGGTCGTTCGTAATAATAAAACTTTCTAATTCTGTGACAGAATATTCATAACGTCTTTAAAATACTCAGCTAGATAATGGTCCCCAGGATCTGGACAGCAAGACTTCAAAAGGCAGAGTCCTCTGATCTCCAGTTTCCTTACTCTCTCTAAGCTTGGAAGGTTTCAACTATCAAGCATAGATTAAGTTTTATTGGTCGATAGTCTAATTGCATTTGTATTATCTTTCCCCTTAATATTATTTTCTTTGCTCTGTATTGGATTTCATCCAAATATTACTACTTCCATGAAGCAGTTTTCTGAAAATGTTTTGCTTTTGCTTTGATGCTTAACTGCTTAACACGTGAGTGTTGCAATAAGGTGCTGGTTCCTGATAATCGTTTTCCTTCTGTAAGGAAAAGTTTCCACAATCTTCTGTGCTTTGCTTATATTTGATAGAGCTCTTCAGTTGAGGCTTTTCATGGACAAGATAAGGTTTGGTTAAACATCTGAACTTTTGAATGTTTATCTGAACTAGATTCGACCTCTAAATTTGTCCATCATTAGTTATTTTGCTTTTCTTTTTAGAGACTAAATTATGCTATTAAATATGTTCTAAAGTAGGTTAAGTCCCTGTGCAGTTTGTCAGCTGGAACATTAATTTTAAAGCTAAAACAGTCTTCTATTGTATCTTTTTAACATTTTGTCTGAGTTTTAACCATGGCTGGTTAAACACAGGGTCAGTGCACCCATGCAAACCCCACATGTAGCTGATCGAAGTGTCTCAGAGTTGTTGTGATGACTGGTCTGGTTTTATTTCAGGAAAAGATTGTGATATATAGTAATTATTTGCCTGGTCAGGCAGCTTGTTCCAGTGCAGCTGTTCTGGAGACCGGATGAAGTACTAAGTGTCACCACATGTCCTGCAGTATCTCTGGAGGTATCCTCCTCCAAGGGCCAGGCGGACTTGGGGTCCCAGCTACCTGCTGCAGCAAGCTCATTGCACTAGCAATGTAGGACATGTTCATTTCTGGGGTCCAAGTTACTCATGCCTTCAGGTGACCACATCTGTGTGTCCTCTTTGGACTCCCATCATAACCGCACTGACCCAGATCTTGCCCTCATGCTGCCTCTGTGATGAGAAGGAGCCACCATCAGAGTGTAGGGAGGGTGGCTGGGTGCTGCGGAAAGCCAGAAGAGATGTTTCCAGACCACCTTGCACCTTGTCCAAAGCTGAGCTTGGTAGCGCAAGGAAGAGAGAACAACGTATAATTTCTATCTGCTGTTAGACAACTGAACTGTATGAGCTGATTTTATTAGAAGACCAAGTTCTCATAAAGTCAATGCTAAAAGACCCCATACTGGAATCAGAGCTTTCAGGTAAGCAGTCAAATGTACAACATAAACTATTATAACATGATACATGGCAAAATATACCAATAGCTTCGTTCTGGGCTTTCCTTTTCCTCCTGTAATTACCCCGTCTCAGCCCAAGAAAGAGGCCGACCCACGGCATCTCTCACAAGGCACCAACAGCCTCCACAGGGTAGGCTCACATAAAAGCCACAGCCTGCGTTTGGTCTGCTTCGTGGTTTTATGTTCATTTTAGGCAGACCCTAAAGCACCTTCAGTGGAAGTCTTTCCTGTGTCCTCGCAGTGTAACTCTTGCACTACCTTGTAAGGAAAGAGCTGTAACTGCTGAAAGGGTTGAAAAGCAATTGTCTTTTAACAAACTGAAATGATTTATATAGAAATACAAAATGAAATTGACGGCACTAAAGGTCACTTTGTCTAAGGTTTATATTTATGTGCATATAGATGTTGGAGATTCTTACCAAAACTTTCACTTCAGGTAAGAAATACAAAGTATTCTTAAATCCATTGACTTATTCTTAATAAAAATGAGCTCATCGGTGACCGTTCGTTCAGTTATACTTACTCTAATGGTTTAATTGAGGTAGGGATAATTTGATAAAGTAGAGTTGACATATAAAAAGAGTACAGCAAATGGATTTCAGATCTTTGGCTAGATATTTTTTGATTACTTTAAAGGTAATGGGTGCGCCTTTCTGCTTCATAAAATATCACATCTACATTCACTGGAAAGTATTAAACTTACTGTATTAAAAGAGAAAAATATAGTGGAACTCTAGTGGTTTGAAACAACAAATATACAGATGAGTGTCACTACCATTTCTCATTGGAAATAAACAATTTTAACATGTTGGTTTTCATAACCTATGCACTAAGAATTAATTCTACCCTTTATTGTATGAGAACCATTAGAAGTTCATCATGGGTCAAAAAACATAAAGTTATGAATATAATTGGAGGCTGTGTGCAATGGAAATATAATTAAAATTTAAAATAATTTACTTTTTAGATTTAGGAGTGCAAAATATAATCGGTAAGATTCTCAATAAAAAGAAAATTCTTTGGTATGATATTCTTTCTGGAAAGGTCCCATAAGATCGGATCTGAATAAAAGATTCAACAAGGTATCCAAGCACATGTCTAAATTTAAATACATGAATCATTTGTGTGACTCTTAACAAGGGTGATATAAATACAGCAACGCCAAGTCTCTTGTGTTGTCGACAGATAATTAGTTTGTTTTTGAAAGCATAAGGCAGAATTATATGTAGGTTTTGAAGTTAAAAGCGCACCCATGGCCAGCAGTACCCAGCCACTTGGAAGGGTTTTCTTTTGGCATAAAACAGTTTATCTGGTGCTCCTGGTAGAAAGAGGAACCATATAATTTTCTTGTCCTTTTGTCTGAGCAATTTAGTGTAAGTGATGACTATTCATATTATTTGCAAAATGTTGAAAAGGGGTTTTTTTTTAGACTAACTCGGTCAGGAGGTAAGTATAAAGACTTGAAAGTTATTGACATTTATTCAACAACAGGAGAAAACAAACAGAATTCCATATTCTAAAAAACCCTGAATGCATTACTTGTTGTAAATCACTTGTTCAACTTGATCTGCAAATAGTCTTCAGTTCCTTGCTCTGTCTTCCACAAACTTAATTGCGTATTTGTTTTCTTTTGGGAAGTCTGCTTAAATAATATTTTTCTGTTATATATGTCAACTTCAAAAGTCATTAATTCGAATATTGCCATTTTTTCCCTTATAACTGTCATATTTTGTATGAGTGGGATGAGACTGTATGGCTGCAAACACTGGAAGAGGAGAGCACTGAGTCACCCAGGTAGTGAAGGGCAGGGCCACTCTTCAGCTCCCATGTGTTAGACCACCCAAGTTATTGAGTATTTTCCTGGGAATTTTACTGACCGTCTCTAAAGGGGAGAAGTACCCCAAATGCAAAAAGCATTACCATCACGCTCCTGACTTTTGCCCATATTCACCTGGTCACTCTACCTGCAGATTTATAGAAATCAGCTGCCGAAGGAGGCTCGAGATCAGATGAGTCCTCAATGATCTGTGCTCATACAAAACTGCCCTCCCCGGTGCACGGGGGACAAAAAGACTGCAGCTTTTTGCAAAGAGACTGTGTCAAGAGTCCTAATCCCTGACGCGGACTCGGAGAGACCGGTTTCCCTTTCCCAAGCACACTCTACTCTCTCTTCCGAGAGCCTGAGTAGTCTGACTTTGTGTACTGCAGCAGATTTCATCCAAGTCCCACATGTTTTACATTAGATGAACATAAACTGGTCATGCTGTATGAATAAAATGAACCCATTGATTTCTGGCATTGTGGTTTTCATATTCAAGTTAAGTGTGTATTTCTAATATTGTGACAATACCAAAAAAATTGTGGAAAGAAAGAGTTGGCATGTCCTGGGTGATCTAGTCCAGTCCCTCCTGTCACAAGGTACCGTGTTCTCTGTCCCCTTTCATAAATTCATTAAGCTTCATCTTAAATTCTTTTAGTTTTATTTGCCACCACGACTTCTTTGAAAGGGTGTTTTAGAACTTCATATTATGGCCAGTTTATACTCATTTATTCTTGTGCCAACATTGTTCTTCAGTTTAAACAGCTCTTCTCCCTCCCTGCTGTCCTCTTCTCGTCTTCTGCTCCTTTTCCCACCCCCACCGGCAAAGTCGTAGAGAACAATCACAGCCTTTCTCAGCCATTTTCTAGCTGGCCAAATGTGCCAAGCTCCCCGTCTGCTTTCGAAAGCTCCGCAACCCGTTCTCCTGGTATTTCTCAGGGCCACTGCCTGCACGTTCTCTAGCATGAAGTCCCTTCTTGCACATGGGCATCCCAGGTTGCACACTCATGCGAGAGAAATGTTTTGTATTAATCCTTCTCTGACCATGCATTGGGTAGTATTAGGTCTACTCTGGTTTCTCCATCTGCTAGTCTTAAAGCCACTAAGATTTTGTCTGATATCCCGATTCTTGTCTGAACTGATGATGCTTCCCAGCCTTGAGTCACCAACAAGTATTTTGTGAATGCTTCTACTTTTTCTGTTGAAGTCAGTAATGAAAGAGCAAAGATCGGTTCCAAGAATATTTAAGGACTTGCACTGGTAACTTTCCTTCAATACAGTAGTTCTCCTTTCAACAAAGCTCATTTTAATACCTTATTTAGTCACTTCACAGTTGTTGTTTTGATTCTCTACGTCTTCTCTAGTTTAACTAATAATTTTCCGTTTGTCATCATATCAAATGCACAACTGAAGTCCAGATAGATTTGGTCTATTGCACCTTCCTTTTCTAAAAAAAAAAAAATAATCCCATTTATTTTATTAAAGAAAGATATCGGGTTAGTTTGGTATGATCTCCCTTTATAAATCCAATACATACTCAGAAATATTGCTTTACTTTTCTAAATAGTTATGGTACAAATACCACTAAGAAAAGCTGTGTGGAGAGAGCCGGTTTGTTTCACCACGTAAGCATGCAGTGATATTTAACACGCTATTCATTTATTTCCATTTATTATAAGTGGGGGACAATATTTTTAAAAAGTTTATATGCATAAGAACATGATGCAAAATATGAATTATATAGTCATTTTGTTGAATCTTTACTGCTAATGCACACAAATTTCACAAAGTGTAATGACACTACTGAGCACTTAAGTTGTTACGCTGTCATATTACAGAAAAGTTATTTGCGCATGTTTTATGTTTCCCATTGTTTATTTCTGAGCTTGCTCCATAAGCATTTGTAAATGCGGAGATACTTGCTGTGGCAAATATCTGTTTTAAGACCATAAACCTGAATGTCTTCAGGTCCTTTGGTGCCCACGTGAAGAAAATCTTCCTACCACCTCCTGGCCGGTGATACCCATTCTGTCACCTGATGCTGCAGCTCTTGGGTCTATGCTCTGTAGTTATAAAATCGGTAATTTTAAAGTTTATCATAAACATAGGGATTAGAGGTAATGCCTGATTCCTTCATTTTCCCCACCAATCATTTGTCTAGTGCCTTTAAGGAAACCAGGTATCTGCCTCTCATTTTACTCTTTTACAAAAAGGATATAGTAATCGTAGCATGGGGATAACTCATAAGACCTGAATTTCACTAAGGGATAGAAGAGGATGACCATCAAAAGTCCTTAGCTCAATAAAGCAGGCGAAGTGAACTCATTTTCCTTAGTGAGCAGACTTTAATGACTCCACCTCAGAGCATCGCAAAGAAAAGGAAGGGGGCAGGAACTTGGTTTTGTCACTCTCAGAACTTTGATGCTGGTTGAAGAACTGACCATTTATCCAGGCGGTAATGCATGTTACTTGTTCCTTTAAGGACTAATAGTGGTTTCACATCCGTTACAGACCAAAAAATCTAATAAAATGTTGAATCCCGAGTTCCAATGAAATCCAATAAAACTTAAAGTCATGAGTCATTATATATTCTTAAATTACAGTGTCTCTTGGAATGTAGGCAGTCATATGCCTCTGCATGTTAAGATATATTTCTTCAAGAGGATGAGACACTCGGCAATTAAGCATTCCCATCACTTGAAATTAATTAATTAACTAATTAATTCCTTTAAATTAATATTTTCACACATATGTGATAGTTCTGCTGTTAGACCGGCACGTTCATTACCCAAAGTCATAGAGACCTACTTCTACCTCCCCTTTTACCATGTCTGCTTTGATTCAGTCCTGCAAGATGCTGCTGAGGACTCTGGATATGAATCTGTAAAGCACTTAAGAAAATTATTTGTTTAAGACATCAGAGATCACAGTTCAGTCCGTGGATCTGTTCACGTGTATTTTTAAAAGTTGCAGCTAGGATTTTGATCAGTGTATTCTGTATTTTGAATAGTCAAGCTCGTCACTTTCAGTATTGCTTGGGAAAAGAATTATTAAATCTCAGTTTATGGGTGTTACCATTATACTACAAGTCATCTCCATTTCTAAGAACTTCCCAAAATTTTGAAGTCCTCAAGACTATTAAAAAAAAACCATTGCATAGTCCAGACTAGTTGTGTTTGTTTTTTTCCTGCAGAACAAAGCTAATGGAAGAGAAGGTACCGAAGTAAAGCTATTTGAATCTCTTGGTGCCTTGTTCACTCCCATTGCTGCTCTTCATTCTGTATGAGCCCTTCCCATCCAGATGAATTACATACGATAATTTTGGGTGTTATAATAAACAGATAGGCCCCATAATAATGTATTTCAGTTAGGAAGAGGTACTTGGAAGAAATTGGTTTTGCTATACACATGATGTGAGAGAATCAATAGTGCTTTAGTCTGACAAGCACTGTCAATATCCATTGTCACAGTTCAGAAAGTCATTAATGGATAGTTCTTCAAAAACCAATGCTTTCAACACATTAGAAGTGTTCAGATATACTGAACCTGGCAGGAATTAATCATAGGTAAACCCTTGGGATTATGTATAAATGTTTTGTAAATTAAGAGTGAAATAAAAGTCATTGGAAGGAATGTGAGATCACGTTATATGGAGTTACAAAATCTTGCCATTAAAATATGGAGTTTTTTAGAACATATTAAAACATTTCACTTCCTGAATCATTCAGGCGCTGCCCAGAACATCACACCCATGAAAAACAGTCTTCTAGAAATATATTGTCTGGGTACATGATGGAATTCACAGAAAGTAATCACAGAAAAATTTTGATCCTTGCCCTGGAAAGGGTAGAGCCTTGCCTGGTCCTTTTAGTTGTGGCCATGCCAAAACCCTGGAGAAAGGCTTTTGTGCCTTCACCTTGCAAATATGTTAGCCACTGCTTAATTCTGCTTAAATTACAGGATGTTTACTCTCATTGCACTATATATATAATTTAGTGCATTAAATTATAGTAAGCAATTCTTCATCTGTACATCTCAAAACTTCCCTTGACTCTGAAGGCACTATTTCTGCAGAACTGTGTGATTTGGGGGTAATGAATTCATTCTTTCCTTCCACCTATCTTGTGTAAAAGCTCTTGGACAGATTTTATTTTGTGTTTTTGCATGATACTCCTAGATTTTATATGTTATTAGGAATATTAAGGCTAGAGTTGTGACATTGAATAAGTATTCAGAGGATTTGTGTAGGCCCAGAAAAAGACAGGTGAGTTTTTTCTTGGTGCAGTTTTTTTGCAGAGAGTTTATTCTATAGGTGTCCTTCCTTATTCAGCACGATGTTAATACAGTGCTATCAACGTTAGGGGCCAATGCTGTGTTCTTTCTTTTATGCCCAATGATGTGTTTATGCTATTTTCTTTTTGTGCCCAATCTGTATTACACTTCCCTAATGTGACGAGCTGTTGTGATTTAATATAGCTTAATTCTAGAACAAATTGAGGAAAAGGTCTTTTCATTCTTTCCATTTTCCCCGTTTTTCCATTCACACCTTTCCCACCTGTGGAATAAATAGAGGCCGAATAAAGTGACCTCAGTCATCAGAAATGTTTTTCTAGATCTGAGGGTCCAACGTTATTGCCAGCCAAACGGGAAAGTCAGCCAGTATTCAGGCTATGTTTTTGCTGCTGGGTTGAAGTGTCCTTGCACCCAGTTGCACTAACAGAAGAAATTTAACATAATACTGGACTCTGTTGGGTTCCCCTCTACAGGTGTTCTAAAAGGCCCAGCAAGAGCAAGTACCTGTTTCCTTTTTCTGTCTCAGGAGCTCTTTGCGCGACACAAGAAATACTTAATTGAAGAGTCTGTGCAAAGGGAGGGAAGTTATCCTTCTCTTCTGTGTTGGTCTTGAAGCATTTGTGTGGATATGGCAGTGTGATTAGCTTCAGAAATTGAGGATAGGCGTTTATATTCAGTACAATGAATCAAATGTCACACCTATGCAGTTAATGCCAGGGGCCATACAGTAGAACAAGCAATAGATTTTATTTCCTGTTTTATACTTAGATCCTTAAGTATCCTGTTTTACTTCTGTATGGAACTGCTTTCCGCTTTTTTAAAGTTGTTTGAAGTTTGCTGGCTCTCTTCCGTGAAGGATTCTTCTGGCCAAATCCAGAACCTTAAATTTAAAAAGGAAGGTAGTCCAAAAAATATTTATTGTGGTTTTTGAGTTTTATAACTAATTATTTTTTTTTTCACTTGGACATAACATTTGGTCCTCTTTGTATTTCCAAATATAATAGCAAAGTCATTTTAATGTGGGGATATCGCGAGAAGAATGGTTTGGCAAAGGAATGAATATTTCTAAATGAGATCCCAACAAGAATATTTCTGGCTAAGCTGGGTTTTGGAACATGCTATCTAAACCCTTGAATTTCTGTGAGGCTTGGAGTTTCCCTCTGGTGACTCACACACATTTAATACAATAAAATAAGAAATTCATCAAAATTAGCTTTGCTGCTGTTTTTAACTCTGTGCCGTACAGTTCAACATGAACACACAAAAGTATCCATGACAATAATTATTCCTACCTCTAGATGTAGTTTTAACACCATAATTGCTGTTGCAGGTACAAAACTTCCAGTTGGGTTAATGCACCTTTCTAAGCAGAGGGATCTTTACCCTGCTGTCAAGTCACAGGTCCCCTATGCTACCATTCATGGTGTCACCACATTCACTTCAGGTAGAATATCTTTGCAAATCTGGCGTATACTCAGAGCTAAGCGTGTAGTTCAAGCGGGCATAAAGGGCTTCGGAGTCCTGCAGAACGGGAAATGTTGCATCTTAAGTGACTTAAGAGATGTTTTCACTCCTGCATCATTTGCACGGGGGAAGCTTCACTGTAAGTCAGGAAAAAGCAAACCTAAACATGAATCGCCATGGACAGAATGACCCTAAGCAACAAGAGAGTCCCCAAACTAAATACAATTCACTTCACTGTTTCAAAGTACCATTAAGATGCAGAATTAGAAACATCCATTTGTTGTTCTTTTTATAGCACAGCCAAGTGACTTGGAATTTTAGCTTGTCCCTGCCAAGGATTGCTCAATTCCGAACAAAAAGTCCTCCACTATAATGTTAAAAAAGCACCAACCATCAATTGAATGCTAATCTTTATATTCTATGATACATCACTCCAAGAATGCTACCATTAAAAAAATGTGAATTCTATTTTTCATAAGTGATGGATTATTGTACCAAGCTGTGTATTTTCCAGTAAAGTGTCCTTTTATTTGTCCTGTGTGATTACTAGTTTGTGGAAGTATGTGTGGGGTCATTTTAGTGCTGTGGGAAAATGGAGCACTCTTCTGTTAAAATCAGTAGTGAAATCAGAAGCAAACTATGCTCTGATCATCGTAGGCATGTGTTTAAATATTGCTTTCCTTAATTGGCTATGTTCTATTTACTTAAAATGAACAATTTGGCAAGTTTTTCTCCCTTGACAACAGCAAAGCGTAAACCATTTTATAAGTTTGGCTGTTAAAATCAGATTTGTAATGTAAACCACAATATTCCAGGGTTGTTACTGTTGCTTAACCAGTTATTTTAGCGTGCCATTGTTTTATAGTTGCGCACCTTTAAACATTCTGGTTCTGTTTATAACTTATGCAAAACTTCTTGCTACAAAATAGCCCGGTAATATTGATCATAATTATATTTTTGCTCTCTCTTTTCCCTTGGGTCCTCTATATGAAGATCACTGCATTGTAGGAGAGAGTCAATCTGGATGCAGGTATTAGGGAGCATCTCTGTAACCGCAGCTAAATTATCCAGGGTGCTATTTAGAAATTCTGTCAAGGGACAACGGACCAGCTCCTGTGAGTTCAGCTTGTGGAGAATACTGTGTTTTGGTGGATTGATTGATTGAATGATTTTCAAGAGAAGACGGAAAGCTGTTCTTTCCCCAGAAAGCAGGAGCCGCCCCTCTCTCAGCTGGAGGTCCCCACCAGGGAAGGCTGTAGAGCTCTGGCTGCCCCATTGGCCTGCTCAGCATCTGGGGGAACGGGCAGGGTGAGAGCGCCCGGCACACACCACAAGGGTTATTCAGGGATGGAGAGACTCGGGTAATTTGTTAGAAAACTTTAAAAATCCGCTTGTTCAGGGAAACCTTTGGAGAAGGTCTTCCCATGGCATCGCTGCTGCTTCTGGAGCATGCTGAGTTTCTCCTTCCTGCTAATGCCGCCTATTTTGACGGCTATGATGGTGCCCTGTGAGCACCTCAGCAGAGAAAAAGTTAAATTTATGCCTTTGAAACTTCCTCCAGGGGATATTCTGCAGCTGGGTTCTATGTCTTTTTGACACAGAGCAGGAATAAATTGAGCTCAAAATGTTTCTCAGTTTGGTAAATGCCTAAATATAATAAGATATAATCATTAGGACGGGAATACTTTTCTTTCCATAAATTAATGCATCTTGCACACATTTCATGGCATATAGCCATGTTTTCTATAACTGCATTAAATATATATATAACGCTTAATCCATCTTGGCAAGAGAATTCAGTCCTTCACTAGTGGTGTAACCATCCATCCTTTCTCATAACAAGTAGGGTAGAGCTAATCGTGCATAGCACACTTCGAGTCCAGAGTTTCAGTTGAAAAATCATCCATGTGAAACTTGTGGGATTCGTGAACATTTCATGAGTAAACTGGTCGCCATCCAAATACTTATGGGCAATAAATAATACAAGTCTGTGAATAACCAGCAGAGTGAACTCATCATGTTTATTCACAAGGGTATCAATCAGATGTTTTGCACCGTCCAACCGGCTACGATCCTGACCTACCGCATGATTTTACTAGGGTGGCTATGGCCCTTATTTTCTAAGGATATTCGAGCAAACTACTATTAGTTTAAAAATATCACTTCACTGAATCATTTATTTTGATTTCCTTTAGTTTTCAGACTGAACTACAGTGCCTCTGACACAAATGACAGAAACCGAGTGAAAAGCAGATTAAAGAAGTTCATCTCCCGAAGACCCTCCTTGAAAACATTGCAAGACAAGGGACTTATTAAAGGTGTGTTCAGTCTTACATACTTTTTTGGAGAAAAAAGTAAAAATCCACCGGTGAATTTTCCATTCTCAGTTAAATGAATAAGTGCATTGGACAAATACTTCTTAGATATGCTGTTGTTGCTGTACCTCATAAAAGTTACGCTGTTGAACTGTAAAGAGAAAGTCAACGTGCTGTTACATATCTCTCTGTGATATCCGACTACTTCAGTTTTTCTGCGTCGGTGTGCATGTGGTAGAAGCCCCCCCCCGCTCGACACAGGCACGCAGCGTACACATTGCAAACCGACACGCTGCACAACTCCATTTCTTTTTAAGAAAAGAACGTTGATATAGTTGTATATTTTAGAATTCGAAAGAGGAACTTCGGATGCTGTGCTGGCTAATTTGTTTTCTAGGGTAGGCTGGGATACTTTCCGCTCTCTTCTCCCGTTATTTTTTAAGGTCGCCAACAAAATACATTTTTAACAATTTAAAATACGTGCCAGGGAGTAATAAATGCTTTCAATCCGTGATTTTCTTCCTCCTCCAATTTCCTGCTAAGTTGGTCAGCCATCACTTTCACATATCCTTAAAAAAACATTTCTTCGATGAAACGTGTGTGTTAGTTTATCCAAGGAGCAAGAGTTTTGCTAAGAAGCTGGTAGTTAACTTGAAGGCAGTAGCATTCTGACCACTAATAATCAAGCAAAGCCACGTTTTCAAATATTGTCTGGAATAATGCTTTAAAAATTTACGCACTCCCAAATTATTATGTGTGAAACCCACAAGTGCACATGCAAATTGACTAGAAGGAGGCACTTTGCCAGCAGCCCCTGTCAATCTCTGGAGTGTGAGTTTTCCAGTGGTGTGTCAAAAATGGCAAGGGGTGTTGCTAATGTGTATTAAACTTGTCTGTCTTGAGCCAAGAGATTGACCCCAGACAGCAAAAGCTACAGCAGCCACAAGGGTTAAACACCAGCTGGGCCCCTGTGTGGAGAGAAGGAGAAGATTTTATTAATTCATTTCTTATGGCTTAGATACATGCCGAAGTGTTCGGTGCAACGTTGCTTACTGTAAGGAAGTCTTCATTATATGGAATCATTACGTGCCTTAGTGGTGGGCTTCTGCTTCTAACTGCCACAGAGACTTTAGAAAAATGTCATTTATACGTAAATATGTGTGTGTGAGGTGTGCACACTCGCACCCCAAACTTTCAGGATCTGTCCTTACGCATTCGTACTGTCTGATTTCAACACATCGGAGGGTTTGGCCTCTTTGAAGTACGCTGTGGGTTGAGGGTGGGATTTGAATGCATCATATTAGTTTGTTTCAGTTATTACAGTAATAGAGCTGTAATTTATAGTCTTTTAATTTCTGGATTTAAGGGTGGTTTGTTTTTTTTTAGTTTAATAAAGTGTGGCTGATGAATCTCCTGCGGTGTTACTTAGGGATCAGATGTGATCCCTGCTAACAAATCCAGATTCATTAGCATAACTCAAATCCATCCTCTAATATATCTCTCCAGGAAAGCCTGATGCGTTTGGTCTTGGCTACAGTTGCATTAAGCTCTTGATTCGTAAACGTAGCTTGGTTCTACCTGGGATACTCTTCCATGGATAGTGAAGACGCGTGATTTGTGACACAGTAATTCAGAACTGGTACCCAGCACGGTTTTATTACCAAACTAATGTTACCATGAAGAAAACATGTTAGTTATCTACCATGAAGTTTCATTAGGATTAGGTTTTGGCCATGCAAATGAGGCAGGATTCGTTAGCACGGCTTAATTCCAATCTACGGTAATTCTATGTGAAATGCTTATTTGATAAGGTTCCTTCATTGTCTTCACCAGAGTTTATCCCTTAATCTGTTAAAATGTTATGAAAATGCAGTTGCACTGCTTATACAGAGACCACTTTTAAATGTTAATTTTTAGGCTCACATTAGAATATTTTTAAATCACAAAATGCAACCATCCAGATTAAAACTGAAAAGCTTGCCAAATTTGGTATTATAAGATGCATCTATTTATTTTTCTAAAGGTGACTTAAATGGTTGCAGAAACCTCTCAAAACTATTTATTTGCTCGTTTCTTAAGGGAAAAAAATGTTAACCAATTTTTACAAGAAAAAATTCCTCCAGCTCTGAGAACATGCATGCTAACTTTTATCCCATAGGGAAATACTTCTGTCAGAATAGTAAATCCCTTAAAATAGGGGCTCGTAATAAAAGTGTGTCTAAAGCCTTGCAGGACATCACGGTACCGAATTTCTGACAAAGAGCTGTTCTGTGTGCTAGTGAAGAATTGATATAAATATCGGTGAAGCGTGTGGTGTTAATTACTCCAATGCAGTGGCACTGTAGGTGCTGTGAAAACCTTCACTTTTCATCAAGTGCTATTCATATTTGCCAGGGGCACTATAAAGCTCTCAAATCTATATTGATTTTTTACATTGTATGTCACATTGGAACCCAAACTCCAATAAATTTAACACGTAAATTATAGTCATGAGTAAATACGTTTTAAGGTGGTAAGTTCACTTAAACACAGTCCTGTGCTCTGTTAGTCACTGATGTGTACACACTTGGCCGGAAGACTCGACACATTTCTCCACATTAACCAAATTTGGGAATACGGGCTTCAAAATTAAATAGCAGTTTGATCTCCTGGGGTACTTTGTTCTGCCAACACTGTTATCAGAAAATCTAGAAATTATGTGATTGTCATTTAACTCTTAACAAAACTTGGTTTAAGTAGGATGTAGGAAATGCCCATGTAGTAAATAAAGCAGGTAGTTAACAAATGAGAAGAATAAGAAGTAGGAAGATAATAATCAAACGAGATCGTAGCAGACGAACGTGTAAATGTTAGTTGTAAGTTCATCTGAAAATGAAGACACGCCAACGTTCTACATGATTAAAACTTATTTTTGCCATGGCTGTCCCATTCGCTTTCTAGTTTTCTGCGTAAAAGAAGCCAGAATGGGAAGAGCACATTGGCTGCATTCATTGCGATGGGCTGGGGACTGGGGCTTTTCATGCCCCACCGAGAGCCCTGATGAAGATCGTTAGTCCTTCTCGTTCCATCTCACTCATGCTGACACGAAATATCTTTGGTCTAGAGGCATTTTGGATCATTTTCGAGATGATGTGTAATACAGTATTTTTGTGTAATGTGCATGGGCCTCTGTGCATACATGTGTTCATATATATCCACGCATACCTAGAAATAGTCAATAAGAGGCATGTTCCATGTCTGCCGTTTTAACAGTGTTATTTCGAAAATAACTGCCCTCAAATTTATATGCTAGGGCAGGGGTCCTCAGTTCCTCGGGACTGAAATATTCTCAGAATTTACAGAATCTGCACTAATATGCTAGAAAAATAATATATAAATCTTCTCTTTTAAAACTACTTTATAGTCTATAATTGAACTTTGATCTTTATGTTTGAGCTTTGTCATGATTTAATATTACCCAAAATGAATTGCCAACCTTCAACTTGATATTGGCCTGCTAACTTCCTGATTTCTGAGCCTTTCTAGCCCACAAAAAAAAAAAAAAAAAAAAAAAAAAAGCTTCTGTGAAACTGTGATTTTAAGGCTATGATGGTTGTGTTGGTAATAGACTATCACAAAATACAGTTCCAGTAAATGGTAAAAAAACATGAGTAACAACTTAACATAAATGACACTGTGGGAAATGAGGAAAATGCAGCTATGCAGCTGGCAAGAAATTAATCTATTTTTTTTGAGGGTGGATTTTTATTTTTTTTCCCCAAAAGCTAGGCACCAAAGTAACTTCATTGAATTTATTTCGTAAGTTAAGGCAAAAACCAAAACAGCATAAAAATTGGACTGGTTACAACTGTTGCGAGATGAAAATAAAAGCGACTCAATTGCTAGTGAAAGGAACTAGCTGTGATTTGGCTTGATAGCCTATAGAACAGGGCTCAGCATATGTTGGTGGTTGTGCAGATAGCAGCACAGAGATCACCAACCATTTGATTTCCAGACAAGGGAAAACATCTTTATTGTCTCATACGTCTCAATGGACCATGGAGCAGTTCAACGTAATGAGCGTAATGCTCATGAGAAGTCCAAAAAAAGTAGATTAAGACCTACCTTGGGTGTGTTCTGTAATTATTCCGGGTTATGCAGGAATTTAGCAAGTGATCTGGTGCCCACAATAACTTAGGGAATGTTCGGAAAAGTTTCCTTTCACTTGCAGGGACAGTGGGTCACAAGGGTATTTCTGTCTTTCTTTGACCACTACGTGGACACTTGGAAGTAGGTTTCCCAAACCCTGTGGATGGCCAAAAACTGGGCAGAGAGGTTCTTTTGCTTTGAAATGATGGTCAGAAATATAATTCATATAATTTTAAAATATCTCATTTTGAGAGACTTGTTTTGTGGACGACGGCAGACCCACTCTCTTTAAATTCTGGGGTGGATTTGTCCAGTTCATCTGGGCAAGACGAGCTCTTGTCCCCAGGAAAACACCATCATTTCTTAAGAGACCAGTGTCTGCAGTCTTCTCTATTTTCCCTTTTTCTGAGAATGTGAAACAAATCTGGTAGCTCATATGCCACTTAATAATAACTATTCACAAATGTAATTTTTTTTTTTTTTAAATTGATGACCACCACAGATCAACGATATATAGTAAATCTCCAAGTTAAAAGGACTGGCAATACTCCCAGCTAGCATAAATCAGGGGAGCTCCGTTGACAACCTCGCTGACTTCAGTCAGCTGAGGACCTGGCCCACTTATCGTAAAAGCGTCGTGGTGTTATTTGGAGCCCAGTCTGGGATCAGCATCATTTTAATGTCTGACTTAATATGTCTGACTCTACAGATTGAGCAGCCAGAAGAAGTCACCTTTCAGAATATGGCCCTTTCCACCCACATCCCTTCCGCCTTCCAAAAATTCCCTGCTGTGGTGCCTACTGTCCCTCTCTCTGTACCTTCCTCTTATTTCGCCTTTTCCTTCCCTTTCCCCCATTTCCCTCCCAGCATTCAAACAGATACAAAGAAAACAAATGACTTAGATGTTAATACAAAGCTCTGGCAGTCCAGGAGTTCAAATCCAGATGTAGCAGAGTTAACTCTGCTCCTGGAAGGCACTGAATTATGTAGATACAATTCACGTTTCTAAACACTTGGGCATTACACCATTGTACCTTCTCCTCTCGTGTCAGAATTTGAGCTTCTCCCCAAGAAACTGGAATATCAGCCATGCCCTTCCCTGGTTTTTTAATAAAAAACACTGAAGTATGAGTTCCTTCCAAGTGTGGCCACATCTCATCCATGTACACCAAAAACAGTTAAACAATGACATTCTCAGTGAGGATGTGGCTTTAGTGATTTTGTTTTAATTGTTTCTTTTCCAGAAGTATTGTCTCCCATAGACTAGATTTCTGCAGCTCAGAATTAGCGGCTTTGCTGCATCCTGCAAGAGCTACTCAAAAAAAAAAAAAAAAAAGAAAGGAACTCTGTCAGGCTCAGGGACAACTTGAAGCTCCCCAGAACGAGCAATTCATTGCAGCTGTAATCATCATTTTATATTATACAACTCGCGAATGTCCATTCCTGCCTCTTCTGGTCTCCCATTTTATATCCATGTGCAAAGCTGTCGCGCACCCCACCATCTTAAACAGAAAGTTTAGTGCGCAGCTATCAGGGATGTGTAATGTAAACCATACCACCAAACATATTATGAATATATTGCTCTTCTTAAAAATGCTTGTTGGTTTTTCATACTACAGTATTGACTAACTGTCTGTGTTTGATGTATGGTTTACCAGCCTGATGTAGACTTATGGTTAGAGCTTAACTTGTTAGTTCTGCTTTTGCAGCCAATTCAGAATAACTACAGATGCCCCAAGATATTAAAATTGACTGCTCAAATGGACTCAGTGTGGGAGTTTCATTGGTTTTAAATTGATAACAGCTGAAAGAGTGAATGATTAAAGCTGTATATGGGCATAGTATGCAGCTCCTTTGTACAAGCTCTTGTGAACAGAATCCACTGTATGGGAATTGCCTTTGTTCTAATAAAAGATATTTCTGAACAATTGTTAGTTTAAATTTTTAAATGATGAAACAAGAGCATTTCAGGAGCCTATAGAGGAAATAATTCCTGAGAAACTGGAATGACTCTGAGAAGATAAAGTGGATTTCTATTCAGAGGGGAGCATTTAAAGTTAAGTAGCATTCCATAAGGTGGTAATTGTGTCTATTTCCCAGGCATTTGAGTTAAATAAGCTGGATAGGAAACATAAACTGTCATAACAGGAGGTTAGGAGTGTTGTGTACATCTTTTTTTTTTTTTTTCAAGTCATAAAGAATGAAGTTTTGAAGGGCCTTATCACAAATAAATCAAACAAAGGCTTTTTTTCTTTTATCCCTTTGGGAGCAGTTCTTATTTTGTGGAAAAAGAAAAAAAAAAAGAAAAAGAAAGTTCTGGATAGTTTCCCCTCAAACTAGTTTTAAAATATGTATACACACCTATAGAAGAATAAGAGAATAATATTTTAATCTTAGTTACACATAAATCGAGTTTACAAAAGTTAGTACTTTGCCATTCCTATAATTCCTTGTTTTCAAAATCCTGCACAAACAAAGCTTAACTGAGTTTTCCTCGACTATCCCTGTGACCTCTAAGAGTGTAAATACGGCAGTGTAACTACTGCCATTCCCATGTTTATGTACAGAAACAGATCCAGCAAAAAATCAATTGACTAGAGAGAGTCACGGAGTTTGCGGTTCAGGAGTACCCAGAATTCAGAGTATTTGGATGACTCATGAGATCATGTACTTATAAATGCTCGTGGATTTCTAGAAGGGGAAACAAAAAATCCAAAGCTGTTGTGTGGTGGTGTTTTACTATAGTCTCGTTTGGTGCCCAGCAACTATTAATGCTGGTTTGCTGCCCCTTCCATTTAAGACAAAAATCCTGCGTGCCTATTTTCTAAAGAAGAGGCGTTTTAATGCTTAACTGCAGGATACAGAATGCGACTATATCCATTTGCTGAAAAGCATATAAAACGAGGTTAAACATTTTGCTGAAGATACGGAATCTGCACCCAGAAAAGAAGTAATGGACTAGGTGAGAACTGCAAAACAGTTTCCGGTCTTTTTAAAATCCTCCCCCCTCGCCCCCGGCCCGGGAACACCAAGTATTCTGCATTCAAACTGGGGTTTGAAAGAGTAACTGCAAAATAATCCTGGACGTTGGTTATAAAGGGGTTATAATAGAGAAGTTGCTGGACAGCCATGCATTAATTTTGTTTCCGTTCTTCACGTATTGCCATCTAAATGCACTGCAGTTCTTTGCCTGTTTTGCTTCTGAAATTGTTTACAAGTGTCTTTGTCCACCAAATAAGATACATTTTTACTTCTTTCTTTTTAACATAATTTACATTGGAGACCACTCCGTATTATGCAAAGAATTTGACAGGTCTTTGCTAAAATTTAAAAAACAATTAAGATGTCAAAAGAGGAAGTGCTAGTACATTTTAATCATAAATCTCTGTATATATAATTACCACTGAAGGCAGCTATAAATGTTTTATGAAGAAAATGTAACCAGACTGTGCTTTGTCAGAAACATAACCCCAAAACATGTAACAGACTGTTCGCTAATGCTTAACGCCACACATGCACACAACCTTCTTCGGTGTAGTTCTGTGAACCCAGAACTCCATCCCTTCTGCAGCCGAAACTCCGACTAACTTAAATTCAGCCTTTGATGTACTCCACCAGAATGCAGATCACGTGCATTGGGAGGTGTTGGAATAAACTTCCCTGATAAATATCAAGAAGTCCAAACTATCCCATGCACCCCACCTTGTTTCCCTGATTGTTCCCCTGATTGGGGTACTAGGAAAGAAAAGGCAAACAAGTTGCTCTTGAAACCTAAGCTTAGTAAGAAATGGTAGTGATTAACCATAGGAAAATGAAGCTCCTTGCAAAGTAGAAAATAAACAAATGGGGTTTGCCTGTTAGTGAGAAAAAGGTGCGCTGCTTGGAGGAAGAAGCACTCAAACTTCTTACGGTGGAAGATCACTGGACTGCATCGAAAGAAGCATGGCCAGCAGGTGAAGGGAGGTGATTCTGCCCCTTTGCTCCACTCTTGTGACACTCCACCTCCAGTGCTGCCTCCAGCTCTGGGGACACCAACATAAGAAGGACATGGACTTGTTAGAGCGAGTCCAGAGGGAGCCATGAAGATGATCAGAGGGCTGGAGCACCTCTGCTATGAGGACAGGCTGAAAGAGTTGGGGTTCTTCAGCCTGGAGAAGTGATGGCTCTGGGAAGACCTTATAGTGGCCTTCCAGTATTTAAAGGGGGCTACAGGAAAAATGGGGACAGACTTTTTAGTAGGGCCTATTGTGATAAGACAAAGGGTAATGGCTTTAAACTAAAAGAGGGTAGATTTAGACTAGATATAAGGAAGACATTTTTTACACTGTGGAAGGTAAGACACTGGCCCAGGTTGCCCAGCAAGGTAGTAGATGCCCCATCCCTGGAAACACTCAGGTTGGACTATGCTCTGAGCAACCTGATCTAGTTGAAGATGTCCTTTTTCATGGCAGGGGTTTTGGACTCGGTGTTGTTTAAAGGTCCCTTCCAACCCAAACTATTCTATGATTCCGTTCTATGGTGGGACTGACTATGGAGGAAATATCCAGTGTGATGGGAGCTGTAGAGGATGGCAGGACATCCTGCTGTTCTGCATGTGAGCGTGCTTGTTGGGTTTGCTGTGCAGAGCCCAGGCTTGTGCTAGAACCCTTGAGCTCTCTATACAAAAATTTTCAAAGCCTCTACGCCAATTTCCAAAATGTAGTACTCTGTTGGAATGCTATATGGAGACTGTCTCTTTGGGTAAATGATGATAGTACGCTTCTATTGTTTGAGCATTTAACTGGCTCCTATTGAGTAGTTTCTCTCATCTGTTTGATTCATTTTGATTCTAGCTGACAATGTCCCCATTACTGGTTGCTCTTTTCGTAATTTCTCAAACATATAGAGTGGAAATGAGGTGGAGGAAGCTAATTAGTAATGTGAGGAGTTTAATCTGTTTATACAAATATGTTTCAAGATCAACATTCAAAGTTACTCAAGGCTTCAAAATCATAAAATCTTAAAGGTAGCGTTATCTACTTAAATGATTATTCATCGAAGAAGCCACACAAATCACAAGCTAAACTTGGGCTAACATGCAATCCTCATCAGAAGACATCTAGTGCATTCTATTTTTTTAACAGGTAATTTGGTGACAAAAAAAAATCTGTCTTGTAAAGATGAGATGCAATTGTACTAAGTCCTAATGATGCAAAGTAAAGAAGCCTTTGCATCCCTACGGTACTCTATGAAATTCCGTATGCGCGGAAGAGACAGGCTACCTGACAATATGAGTTTCAAGGTTGGACCGTCAGTTAATATCATGCAGGATTTGGGATTCAACATGATATGGAGCTGTATCTCTAGAATAGCCTTCAGTTTCTTACGGCAAGTCCAAGCAAGCTCCAGAGACCTCCAAGCCTTAGAAATTTCAAGGTCTAAATGGTGACTGAAACATGAGCCCGGGGGAAGTATCTGAGTGCTACAGGCAGCAGGTATTGAGAGGTTTGGTCCTGGGGCAAAAGTTAACAACCGCTAGGACTCAGAAAAGATTTGTTTCCAACTTTATCCATCTTCGATAGCTGAGTTTTTAATTAACATGTAAGTTCAGAAGAGAGAAAAATCCTGCTACTAATAATATGCCTTAATGTATTTTCCTCTTTTTTTTTTTCCAAATGTAGATCAAATTTTTGGCTCCCATTTGCACTTAGTTTGTGAGCATGAGAAATCTACAGTTCCCCAGTTTGTAAGACTCTGTATAAAAGCCGTTGAAAGAAGAGGTGAGTACCTTAATATTTAACACTATTTTTTTCTCTATTAGTAATCAAAACTTTAACCTTGTAACTCTGCTCGAATTGCCAGGGTAGGCAGGCAGTTCAATTTATAATATAGTTATGAACTGAACTATATCACGTTCTGTATCTTCATTTTCTTTATATGATAAGACGCTAATAGAACCCATTCATGCTGATTATTCCTTATATTTTGTTTGACATGTTGGTTTAGTCTTTCTCTGGGCAAGCAAACACTAGACATCAATAAAATGTCAGTAACTTTCATTCTGAAGTCTCTGGTGAGTGCAATGCCAATACTTTTTTCTAAGTCCAGAACTGTATTCAACCAAAATAAATGTTATTCTAGTGTGATCATATTTTTTTTTAACACTCGCAGGTGTCTAATTTTTAGAGTTATTTTAAAAAGCCATAATATTGTGAGAATATTGGAATGAGTATTCATCCTCATTAAAAGTTTTTATTCATTTAATAAGAAGGATTTTTATGGTATAAAAAAGATGTGTTTAATTCGATTGCCTGACTTCCTTTCTTCAGAGTGTATCTTCTCTCATTGAAGGTCATTTTCTTTGGAAGGTACATGCGGTAGATGCAGAATCTTAAAACGTATTGTATAAAAATGTGAGGCTTCATCACCATCTGTTACAAGTTTACAACTTGTTCCAGGGATCTGGGGAAACATATATCTTGCAAAAGATAGAAAATTTATTTTCAGAATAAGGCTGGGTGAACCCATTGTCACTGCCATATACTGGAGTCTCAGAACAAGAGAACCAATGAAAAATAAAAAGATACTTAGACCGTTAACCACAAAGGAAAAAGCTATTTTAATTCCATCACTGTTACCTGGTTTTATAGTGAAAGGTGCAATAAAACTACCCTGGAGTTTCAAACTCTGGGAAACTCGTGCTTTAATTATATAGCAAAGGGAGCGCTGGGATATTATTATTCCCAGAATGGTTGGCAGGAAGTCAGAGAGTAACAAACTGGAGATCGTTCGGTAGGGGGAGATAGTAGCATTGGTTTTTTGGAGGAAGGCTGGAGGCTGGATAAAAAAAGAGACAAAGAAAGGGGAGAAATGTGTGAAGTGACTATTAATAGAGGAGGAATTGTGAGGAGAAATTCAGAACATGAAAAGGAAAGGCAGAGATTAGATTATAAAAATGCCACGCCACGCAGAACATGTCTAATTGACTGTTCGGTTAGGAACTTAGCACAGGTTCTCCAAAAGACGCACTAGATATTTCGTAGATGTTCTGTGGTCTCTCCAGAAGTGAGGCCAGAGGTGTCTGTGCTGCTGAACCGTAATAGAAAAATCCAAGAAACCTAACTAGATGTTTATTGTCTGTGTGATGATCAGAGAAACATTCACGGAAGAAAATGAAAATATCGCTGTTTCTTCATAGGAGTTCATCCTTCGGAGTATTGCATTATTGTTCTTGTGTTGCCTTCAAACTTGCTGTGACTTAGGGAAGTCTACCCCTTTTAGTTACTCCAGTATGTAAATAAAAGCTAATCATATGGCATGAGATAAAATTTTCATTTTATCACTGTATTTATGAGTTTATATTTGATATACAGTTTTTTCTATTATTATTTTCTTGGATTAAGATGCTTGCATTTACTCACATTCTATTTACTCAAAGTGTTGTTTTTACTAAGTTCTGGCATAAACTATCTCAGGACAGCAGTAATTTATGTGAAGCTAAGTCCAATGTTTATGCAAGCTTCTGATGACATTTTATACCGGGGTTGGTATTAGGAAGCAGTATGTGGAGGTGCCAAGTCTCCCGGCATGGCTGAGACTCAACAGATCTGAAGCCCTCCTCTTAATGGCCAGATATGCCTCCAGCCAAGATACTCAACTGCAGAGTCATGGGAAATACTTATGTACCAATTATGGGAAAGGCACATTTAATGAAAACTGTATGTTTACTTTCATAGTCTTACTAAGATGGCCTAGATACTCAGTACAGCTGGCATATTGGCTGTTGTAGAAAAGCTTTTTTTCCTATTTAGAAAATATATCATCTACACACTGTAACTGTACCAAAAATGTTACTTGCGTGCTTCGTTTAAGATAAAGGATTATTAGGCAAAAAGACCTTAGGAGACTAATCCTAAACTTTACTTACAAAACATTCATACTTTGCCGAACGGTTGTATTCTTATTTATCAGCTCATGGTTCTCATTATTATTTACCTATGGATTTTCTATTTTTTTTTAATTATTTTTAAAACATTATCAGTATGCAGAGAAAGAAAGTCTAGCAGTGATCTGAATAAACTGTATTAGTTAGTACATTTTCCTGTGTAGATGAGGTTACATACAATAGCCAACTGTAGTAATGTTCTCCCACAGATTAAAAATGTAGAGAGTGTCATTAACTGTTGGCAAGATTTCCTGTTGAGTTACACTATTTTTAAATGAATATCTGCATTGAAATCAAAGGAATATTTCTGAAATTATTTTGCTGCAACTTAGATCAGATTTTGGTCATTTATGCCCTAGGCTACTGGTCGCTTATTCACCATTGCAGGACAGAGGTGCTTTATAAGGTTTAGTCTAAAAATTCTCACACCATAATGCATATTTCTTTATCCGACAAGGATTCACTTGTTCAAGAGTGAATTCCATTTTCTCAGCCTCTTTTGCTATTTGTAGTTATCGAAATAGGACTGGGAGGCAGAAGGTCTTTCTACATTTTCTCAGCCATCTTGCAGAGATGGTACTGGAGTTTAATAGAGTCAATAAAAATGTGCCCATTCTTGTAAACTTGCAAGGCAATTGTCACATTAATTATCTTTTTTATTCTTTCTTTTTAGCAAGCTCAGGTTTTTTTCTTCATTCTTGCTGTTTTATTCATTCATTCATAATTTTTGATGAACTCCTTATGCCGAGTATTTACCGATACAGACCTGTGCAACTGAAGTCAGTGGTATCTCTGCAAAGATAGGTATCCAATGCAATATCCTAAATAGGAAAAAAAAATCCCACGTATGTGTTGTGACCTGGTGAGGCTCAGAGAATAGTTCTGTACCGTGCAATGATATTCTTTACTGTGAGGGTGGTGAGCCACTGGAACAGGTTGCCCAGAGAAGCTGTGGCTGCCCCATCCCTGGAGGGGTTCAAGGCCAGGTTGGACGGGGCTTGGAGCAACCTGGGCTGGTGGGAGGTGTCCCTGCCCAGGGCAGGGGGGTTGGAACTAGATGATCTTTAAGGTCCCTTCCAACCCAAACCATTCTGTGATTCCATGATTCTATGATTTCTAGCATTTCTTCACTTTCTACTTTTTCAAGGAGAGAAAGTTTTTCAAGGAACGGTGTATTACTTGTGTTTTCTGTACTTTGCCAGCAACACCTACCTTGGATGTACCTCAGGCTTTTCTAGGGCTAACTCTTGAATTACCTTTATCAATTTGTATTCCACGGTTTTTCTTGTTCCCGGAAATACCCAGAAATAGGTAGCCCCGATCCTGGGCTGAGCGGTGCAGCAGGGAAAGCCTGGGACAATCCTCCCAGTGTACTATAACTCACACTCTGAGCACTCCTGCCAAGGGTGGGGCCCATTGCGAGATTTTTTTGGTGTTTCTAGGCCAGATATTCTTTCCAGTCATTTCTTGAGTCGCCTATTTGTTTTGTTATCCATGACCCTTCAAAAGTGCTGGCGGGGTTTTTTTTTTTTTTTTTTGCATTTTTATTTATTTTTTTTTAAATATGTGAAAGGCATGAGTAGAACGCATTAAAAAAACAAAAATATCAGTCTGCATTGTACCTAAACAAAATGCCATCCAGGACTTCCCGTAGTAATGTTTTATCGTGTGAAAACGGTCTGATACTAAACTCTTTTCCAGGGATGATCATTTGTCTGTGTGCCTAATGACAGAGTAAATGAACGCCCCGAGCAGTCAGTATCCTAAACCTATCGAGGGTATCCAGTGTAGTTGAGGTTTTGTAAAGGAATACAGCACTAATGCTCCAGGGAAATATAATTTAACTTTCATCTCTCTTTGGAAACGTCCTTCATTTTCTCCCTCCGTTCCCAAATCCAAGTTAGTGTTCTCAAATCAGTCTAAATGGCTTGAAAAATGACACTGCAGGCAGCAAAGCTGATGATTACAGGTACCCTTTCCATTCTAAACTGGACATTGCAGACATTGTTTTCTGTTGCTTTTCTTGGAGCACAGGATGCTCTGACAGGAATGATACACAAAATTACATATTTGATTCAATGCCTAAAAGCCACCCTGGGATCCATAACCTTGCTTAAAGATTTAAGAAAGACCTTTAGTCCACTTCTGAGAAGGTTCTTAGCTTAGAAAACTTTATCTTTCAACTTTACTTCTTAGCAGCTGTTATGTTTTTTTGCTGTCGTTTGTTTGACAGGATCCAGTTATAGGTTCCGATGTCTGTTTAAAGAAACAGGGAGGTTGTTGGCTTTAAAATTCCCTTACTGCTTGTGTGTTCAACATTTTCCCAGGCTTTTCTACATAGTTTGCCAAGTAAAGGGACTGACCTTTTGTAGCAAACACTTTTTCATTTCTAAATGCTCACTTTGATTTTTGTCCCATTTTATGCTCATTCCAAACTGTTTACAACCCACTAAAAATGACTGTGAATTATATGTTTGTGTAATGGATTCCTTTTGTGGTCGGAGTGGAATGTTTACTTTGAACAATTAGTTATCTTTGGGCAGATTATAGTGACCTGAAAAAAGAATGGCTAAAATTATTATAGTACCTTAACTATTTCCTTTTGTTATCTTCTCTGTTTGTTCAATGCAATATTTACTGGGTTTCGTTGCTCTGAGCCCCAGCGAACAAATCATGTTAAATAAGAGCAGTAACAAAAAAGCCCTGAGCGCAGGGCTTTTGGTTTTGGGGGCTGATTTGCTCAAGTTGTGATTTGCAGGACTTCACAAGTCACCATCGGGCACTTAGGCGCTGGGGGTGCAATTTTAAGACGACAGGGTTTTGAAAGAAGTTTTGAGCGCTCGCCCTCTGCAAATCAGATTTCTCAAAGGTGGCCAAAGCTTGACACCCCAAAGCACCGAAAAGCAAGACTCGGCTTGGCTTTAATTAGCTGCGATTCGATTGTGCAGGATATCATCGCGGAAATGCACACATGCAAAGTCTCGTGCCACAGAATATTCAGCGCTTAAGGAAGAAAATGTCTTTATGGGCAAAGATAAAGTACCTTATGGGATGTAGTAAAGCAATACAGTCATCCCCATGAAGAGAAACGAAGATAAAAATGGTATTTTAAAATACCTCACCTCCCAAATGCCATGCTGCCCTGTGACAGAAGGTTGTGTCCCTTTCATCAGTTTTATCTCTTAATCTAAAAGCTAAAGTGCAGCTAAAAGCACTTTAAAACCTATTTATAAAAAAAAAAAAAAAAGGAAAGTGATATTTCATTACCTTCTAAATCATATACAGCTTAAAAGGTAGTCAGTATTCTGGTAGGAAGTTTACATAGAGGAGAGTTCACTTATCTTAAGGAGTTAAGCAAAGAGGAAATGAGTTTTTAAAATATAAAGTATTGTGAATATATTTATATAGCTAGGAAAAAAAATGAGTTTTTAAAACAGTTTAATGCTATCTCATTTTCTAATGGAAGAAAACGCTGCAGAACAATTGAAAAGAAATATTCCCGAACACCTCCTAAAGCTGATGACTCCCATGCTGGGATCGCTAATTTTGGTAGGGTGTAGTTGGTAGATTATAGGAGCACAGCGAGGATGGCAGAAGACGTGAGTCCTGTGCAGCCAAGGTATGCGTTAATAGCCACTATATACAACCTCTAGCAGCTTATATCCCTATATATGTTGTAATACTCCATATTATTAGATTTGTGTTCAGCGACTTGCTTCTCCAGGGCGTATTTAGCTTCAGCGACGTATTTGGTTCTCAAAAATACTTCCGTGCTATTCCTGAGGACCTGAAGAAGGCAGTGGGAAAGCACGGGGTAGTTTTGCCTGAGTATGTTCACCACCATCTTTGAGCTTCCATCAAACGTACAGTGTTCCCGGGCTACTTCCCAGCACGATTAGACCGAACCCATCAGCCAGTGGCATAAAGGATTTGTTCTGGCAAGTTTTCCTTGAGAAGAATGGAAACCTCAGGAGACTGACCTATCCTGTGCAGTTTTATATTTCTGTCTGAGTGCAGGATTATTCTCCAACAGCGCTTGGCCCCTGAATAATCACTGAAATGTATTTTATTTGTGCTTTCTCTCTATCATATCTTTTAGCATATTTCTATCCTCAGAGCGAGAAACTGTTCATGAACAGCAGTTTGCTTCCTAAAAGTTCATTCACTGATTTTTCTGTACTTATTCTCCTCTGGAAAGGTATTTTCCAAACTTTTTTGTTTTTTTTTCTTCGCCTTCTCCCAGGCCTACCCATGCTTCCTTGCTTGCTCTGATATAATTTTACATACTGTTTCCAGTGGCTTTAGAATTCAGTACCCTGAAAGTACAGAGATCATATTGCTCCACCAAATGATCTGAGCTCCCAGTTCTGCTAATTTTGTACTGTTCATTCTTTCCCACTTTGGGATAATCTATTATGCTTGGATCCAGGCACGCACTAAAAGCTAATACTTCCATGAAGAATGTGCAATTTGTACTGTTTAGCTTGTGATGAGATTCCTGAAGTCTTTTTATGATTCTGTCTTGTTCCAAGGAGGCTTCTGCTCCCAACTTTTATATGCACAGAATTTAAGAAGAAAAAAAAAAAAGGGGGGGGGGGGCGAAGCAAAACAAACTGATAGGAAAAAAAATTACACACACACACAAACATCCAGCAGTTCAGCAGATAAAGCCTTTTTCCAGGGAATTCTAGTGGGCTGAAGAGAACTGTTTCTGAGGGCATTGAACTGTGTTTACTTTAAAGTGGCCAACAGGCATAAAATTAAACATACAGATGAATGCAATACAAAACAACAAAGTTCTGAGAAAAGCCCTTGCAAAAAAAATGCTTTGCCTTTTGTTTTTTTTTTTTTTTTTCCCTCTAATTATTATTATCCTCCTTTTGAGTAGAAATTAAGAGTGGTTGAATTTAGTGCGATGATATTGGCAAGCTTTCCTCAAGCGTCTCTGTCTCGAGGCTCAGGCAATCCCGCTATAGCCACCTTTCTTAGAGCAGGAGCCAGTTAATAGCGTTGTGCAAGGTCCAAGTCAGAATTGGCTCTGAAGGGTATTCACTCTGGGGCCTCTGTGTCTGCTAGAAACCCACATTCGGAGTTAGAGAAAATATCGAGGAGTGTCAACAGGAAACATCACGGAAGGGCACACAAGACAAATTAGAGAAAAGGAGACAACAGCAGAAAAAAAGGGAAGGGGAAAAAAAAAAAAAGAAAAAAAGCCTTGCGATGACAATGCACAAAAGAGAATAAATATATATTTAAAACATGTGAAAGCAGAGGCTGTAAGCTAGTTAGAAAGAAGAAAAAGCCATTAAAAAAGGCAGGCATTTGAAGCAGTTGCAGTCTTTGTCAGTTACCTGATACCTGGTTCATTGATTAATCTGTTCCAGAGACATGTATCCATTTCTATGAAAAAGGGGGGATTTGTATTTTAAGCCTTGCCAGGAACAACAAGCAGACACTCAGTGTGCACCAGAGTAACATTTACAGTGCCTGGGCCAAATTCATGCCTTGTGTAATTTTATTGCTTTTACTGGAATTACACCAGAGATGAGTTTGGCCTTTTGCCTTTTTCTGGCATTGTATAATGTATCTATTAGTGAACATGTCGAAGGAAACAGGGCATTTTGTCTTCAGAATTTTCCATAAAATCTTTTTCAATAGGCTTAATAAATAAAATAAACCACTTAACCTATGAAATAAAAAAGACTCAAACAACATTTTCTAGATATTGAAATAATGTTAATATACTTGGTAAATCAAGTAGCTGACATTGGTACAGGCTGAAACAAAAAGTCCAGAGGAATTTAAAGCCAGCTGACTGTCTCTGGTGCTTACTCTGTGCCAATGAGAAAATGAAGGTCCTGACATCCCCCCTGGTCAGAGTCAGATTCAGGGAAGCTCACGCATGAGGGTATCCACCTCCCAGCCATGCAAAAGATGAAAAGATAGACACAAAAATCCTCTCTTTTCCTCCCGAATAAACCGAGGGTTGGAGGCACTATGTCCTAGTACAGTACACATGCCATCACAGACAAGGAGCTGGCAGTATTTCCACTGCAAAGCCCATTTAGTCAGACTTTACAGTTCAGCCATTAATAGAATGGGCTAACACTTGACAAAATGAATCTTGGCCTAGAGGAGATGTTCACACACACACACACACCCCAAAAAGAAAAAAAAAGTTAAGACCATTAAGTTCCTTTAAGGGAAGAAAAAAGAGGTAGTTGTAGTTTCAGATTCTTTCAACATCCCGCTTGCTTAAAAATAAAGTTATGGTTTTTACATAAAGTTATGAAGGCATAATTCTGCAATGTAGAATAATTACTTTTCCCACGGGGGGAAAAAAAAAATAATTACTACAACTACACTATGTTTTTTTTTTTCCAAAAAGTTTTACAGCAATAAAAGAAAACACTAAAAAGAAGTTTTGCTGTCTGTATGCAACACTATGGGGTCAGTTTAAAAAAAACCCTGTCTCCTTTTTTTCTGCCTGCAATTCAAGGGAGCAAATAACTGCAGTTGTATTTCATTACTTCAATTATTTGCTGTAGCAGCTTGTGTTACATCAGTGTTTTAACCGGATAATACAGCAGTCTAATGGGATTGGTACCTACGTGAGAGACATTGTACCAACAGAAAGCTTCAGGAGCAAGGCAGAGGGCAAAGCAGGAGGGCAGCTTAAAAAGGAAGCTTTATGTTAAGGTTTTCACTTCTTTAAAAGAAGATTTTTTTTTAGCTCCTTTTACTCCCCTGAATTTACGAAACTGATATTGTTAGCAACCTAGTAACTGAATTGTCCCTAAATTGGCTACTGTGTGATAAACCCCCAAGGAATTAACACGTCTTTTAAAGATTTTTAAAGATTGTTTTATTATAATCAGGATCCTCACAGATCATGGATGTAATTATATAGCAAACCAACTTCTTTTTGTCTTCACGCAGGCAAACAATGCTCCCTGGTTTGGGAGGAATGACATATATGTAAATGAGAGCAAAATGTGGCCATTTTGTTTCATAACACAGCAGAACGGTATCGCTTGGATGCTCAGCAGCTCCGGCCAGCCTGATCCAGCTCTCCATGATTCCTTCATGCACCTTTTTCATTTTTGGTGTCAGAGATGATGCTTTTCAAGTAATTGAAATTCCCGTGAAACGGATATTGCGATTAGAAACCGCTTTCTCCTGTTTATTCTACTTTTTAATGGGTATGGGTTATTTCAGTCTATAATTCCTGCTTTACTGATACCAGCCTCTGCCCACCAAAACAGACGGAGACTTCTCTTAAGTACCTGACTATATCTATTTTGCGGTCTATGGATGTTCCTTACAGTTAAGGAAATGCTTCGGCGTTTTGTTGGATCAGGGCCTTGAGCTTTATGTATTTGGATCAGAAATGTAAATACGCAGATTTTCTCTCAGGATTTAAAAAGAAAGGGCAAGAAGTTGTTCAGTTTCACAGATTATGGGTCACTTACAGGTAATACTAAGGCTCTTAAAATCGCCGAGGAGCCCCCCAAACCAAGGTGATGGGGCTTCTTCTCTGAGATGTCTTAATTCAGAAAATAACAGAGTCCTCAAAAGACAGAAAGAGGTTATTCCGTGCCTCTTCCCCTCATCTTCCCAGGAAAACTTACCCCCAGTCTTTCAAACCATATGTTTAAATTTGTCAGTCCTGAACCGACATGGTGTTACGTGACACAACACACCAAAGTAGCTGCCACCAAATGGCTTTCCTGTGCCAGCAGTAACCACACAATGGTGTCGGAGGTACCACAACTTTTTGTTTACTTAGAAATGAAATAATTTTGATGAGTGTATGGTATCAGTTAGCAAGTGTTGAGTTCTTTATGGTGATACTGCTCATGTTGACTTAAATGGAAAAGGGATCAGCTCAGAAATCTTTAATAAGAAAAGTTTCTTAGTGTACTTGTAGTGATGCCCCGTGGAGCCACTAGAACTAAAAATCTGTCAGCATACTTGGTAGAAACTTTGTTTCATGGTTCTCTAACTCATATGATTGAGATTAAAGTGAACAAAATCTTGGCACATAGTTTGGCAGTCGAGAAGCATTCCTCCGTTTGCGTGTAGATGTGTGTGTGTGTGTGAGACAGAGGAGCAGAGAGAGGGGGAAATTTAGCAGCCACTCATTCGGTGTTAAATTATCAGGTGTTACATATTTTTAATAAACCTTAGCAGAAAGATAAGATACATCCTCTTCTAATGAAAAGGGCTTTCACTTAGCCTATAAACTTAACTTTGAACAAGCTGAGCATCTGCTCTGACCACTGAAAAGAAAATCATTCAAATACTCCAGCCCCGCTAAACTGTGAGCCAGACTTGAACCCAGATGGGAAGGTGGAAGATGCCAGAATGGTGCTCTTTAAGCAGTCAGGTTTTCCCACTTTACCACTAAAACAGAGGAGCTCACAAAACGCTTTATTGAGTGCCCTGATCTTTGACCTCCAGGACTAACCCCACACCTCTGGTCATAAATAGCACTGGCCCAGTGATGGAGCTTTTTGGCCAAGAGCCCTTCTGCCATCACTGAGCAAAGACACAATCCTTTTAGATACTTTACAAACAGTCACGATATATCAATGTTTGAAAACGATCTGAATTTGCACACTAGAAATTATCCACAATGGTTTCTTTTATTATCTCTATTTCAGTCGCATTCGTTGTATTCTGATATGTCATACGTTAAAAACACAAAGGGCACAGCTTACAGTAAGAGTTTGTGTTAGAAACTTTGCAACTGTCTTGGATGTCTCTATAGTAAATGTCATTAATAATTACTGGAATTTTCACCAAAGAAGGAAATTAGATATGGAAAGCACTGCATGCCAACTTCTCCTTTCCAAGCCTTCAGAAATACCAGAGGGTTTGTGTGAACCCTAGTAAAGGGGACGAGATTGGATTTCCACCTTCCTTGCATCATTCCATGTCACAGTCAGCATTAAGATACAAAGACAGCGATTCAAATCAAAATTCTTCCTGTAGCTTCAAATTTTAAAATAATTTTCTTGGATGGAATTATCCAATGATACTGATATTTATACATTTATTTCACCCCAAATTCAGATAACACATATCCAGTGCATTTTATTGCCAGCATATTACCAGGTTTTTCTTGCATGTCTCAGTTGTTTCAGTTATAGCATTTGTATTTCATCGTGATTTTTTTTTTTTTTTTGCATATTTCAAAGTAGAAAGCAATTTGTTCCATTTCAGACTGTACTTAAACAACGTCTTTTCAGGAATTCCTGAGCAATTCATGCACAAGTTTTAGGCTATTTTAATGTAGTATGGCATTGTATGCGTGTCAAACCATAAAATGAGAAGTATGGAGTTGCTGCTGTCAAAGTAATGAAGTATGCACTAATCTCTTAAGTTTTGGTACTTATCACTCTTTCTAACCCAGCTCAGGATTTTTATGGTTTCTGTAGATATCTGTACTCCATTTTTTGCCAAATGTTGCTTTGGTGGTGGTTCTAATTTTGCCCAAATTAAATAGAGGTAGAAAAAAAGGCTTTTAAGTTACCTGAACCTGTTTAGGGACATTAAATGTAGAGGGAACGACAGGAAAAATGATATATAACTGCAGAGTCCTGCAGCTAAGATGGGGGGAAATAAAGTGGAAAAATATCTAAGCACGATAGGCTTCTGTCACATTAAAATTAATGTTTCCATTTTTCCACATAGTACTGCTTAATGTCACTGCTTCATAAGACTAAATATGACTTTTGCAAAAACAGGAAAAATTTGCTCACTTGTTAGACTAGAAGTTCATCACGCAAAAGAAAGTGCACAACCATTCAGTGGAATCCCATGATTTTAATTATTCTTGTCTCTGTAAATGTGTGCAATGTACACTGGGAAAGATATTATTAAATTAAAAGTTATCTATGTGTATACATACACACACCCACCTTTGTCTTATCACATTTATATGTAAAAAAACAGATATGCAATGCTAAGAATTCAGTAAGTTGGTGTTAGATAGCCATATGGATACTTATCTTCCAAGAGAGCCCCTGAGTTTGCCACACAGGCATGGACTGTAACACCCAAAGGTGTCCGATAGTGTGCCTTAGACTAAAGAGCCTAATTTTTAAATGTTTTCTCACGCTCAGAGATAAAAAGCAAATACAAAGATAGATGCCTACAATACGACACGAATAAGCAAAGACCATTACCAACTGCACAGGGGACCCCAAACTCCTTTTTCAGAGCAGGGTTCCTTCCGTACATCCCTGCTGTTAGAAATCCAGAACCGAGCGGGTCTAATTTCTAACTGTAGGAAACAGATCCAGCCTTCTGTGGTATGCAACGGAACAAGCACTGTCGGGTGCCTCGCTGATATTTCTTTAAGCGTCGTGGAACTACAGCAGTTAAATGCCGCGTCCGCATCCACTCCCCGGCGATGCACAAGAGCTGTAGGAAATGCCCACAGATGGTCAGGCAGGACCCACTCCTGAAGACAAGCTAGACAACCTTGAGACATCTAAGCTTGAGCAGAGCATAGCTTCAGGCTGCTAAATAAAAACTGGATCTTTTAGAAGACTATTGGGCCTATCTGGACTCCACGACTGTCTCTAAAAAGCCAAGGAATGACGGAAGAAGCAGACCTGTGACTTTTAGTTTCCATCCTAAATATCCCTACTCCATCCTAAATTTCCTATACCAATCACTATTATTTAAAAAAATATCTACATCTCTTTGCCAAGCCAAGGTACTACAGTCCAGAAAACGCAAACTCCTTACCCATTTTAGCTGAAGATTTTGTGTGCCCAAATGTACAGTTGTTCCGTTCCCAACCGTTAAAAGTCCAATAAGCAGCAGCACTAGTCAGGATGGGGAGGTGACATTACTGAGGTCTAATTTAATCTCTCGCTATTGTGAAAGACGGGAAAAGATTTGTCCCTACTGTGCACTAAATTCTCTTTAAAATCAGCATTGGGAGTCGGGGACGTTTGGAGAATTGTATCTGTCCCTTAGCTTTTAACCACAGTTCCTACTGATGTCAGTGGACCTGACCGAAAGTCCTATATAGTCCTAAGCGCAGAGTTAGACCCCCCAAAGCGCAATTTCCCGTAGTGTTCTGATGTTGCTCAAAAAAACACAGGCATGATGCTGGTGATGATGGATCCCCAAATGAAGCACAGTTCAACCAAAGTGGGGGGGGATTTAGCAAAATGCATAAATTTCTTGTATGCTACTGTCTGTAACAGGCAGATCTTCAGCCAGTTTAGTGAGCATAAGTTACAGCTGGCTTTTGCTGGAATAGTTTACGCTCTTGACCCTCCTCAGTTGTATAGCCAATAGGGAGTTGTCAGGCTACATGTGTTTTTAAACTTCTTTCAGCTAAATCAGAAATCCGAAAAGCAAAATACAGCTCTCAGCAGTATCATGTGGAGTTGTGACACTCCCTGGAGGGCTCGGGGTCCATAAACCAATGAATGGATTACAATGAGGCATAAATGTAGTATTTTCATCCATGACAGATATAATCTTGAGCCTGTATTTTTCATGTTACTTAACTCTTTCAGAACGTAATGTGTGACAGAAAGCGTCTTATAATGCACGTTGCAGTAAATATCAGTCAAGTATGCTTTATTGCTGAGCTCTACATGTTTCCAGAAGTTAACAGGCACAGCTGGGATATAAGAAATGGCAATGTTGTATACATTTCTTGAACATACAAAATACCTTGGCTCTCTTCTCCCCCACCCTCCACATTACATCCCCAGCTGCTCTGATCATGTCACACAGTGGATGAGTTTTTCCATCGTCAGCTTCTCCTAAAATGATAACCTTTATTCAGGCTTTCATTCTCCCCAAAATAAACTGCATTTATCCACATTGTCATCACATTCAAATTAGACCGTCGCAGCCTACATCGCATGGCACGGGATAATAGAAGCGGTAACTGAGGGAAGGTGGTAAACCGCCCCTTGGTAGCTGTACCTAGCAGAAAATACTCAGTGCTAGTATTTAACATCTACTTACCTACAAATGGCTCAGATCTCTTTAGCTGAAATTCCCTTCTGTCACTCACCAGAGTGTCATACGGCCACAACGCCAGACAGGTAAGGGTGGGAAGCTGAGCATCTCTGGGGACATGAAACTCCTCACATCCCAAAGGAGTTACTGATGAAGGACTTTTGAAGATTCCTGCTACTCCTGAAAGACCCTTTGGTCAAGCAGGGAAAAAAAGTATGCTTGATAAAGTAGCAGAGAACCACAGAAATCCTATTTTATTGCAGATAAATTAAGCATTGGTCAGAAGGGACCCACTGACCCGTACATGAGAAGCGGCGACTGCAGCAAAGGAGAGCAAATAGGAGTGGTGAAGGAGGTATTAAAAGAGAAAACAGACGAACAAACAAAAAAAGAAATAAACATTCACAAAATTAAATACTAATGTGTTACAGAGAGAGAACGCCTATTTCCAACTATTTGGTAATTTCAGACGTTATACTGCGTCGCATAAAGTAAGACAATGTTATTTCTTTTTAAACTGCCATTCCATTTAAACCAGCGAGCTGATGTGTGTACTTGAGGTCTGTATTTAGTAGGGATTTTTTCCCCTTTAGCATAAACCTTGTTGATTTAAAAAGTGAACAAAGATGAATCAGGTGGTAAATGTATTCATGTAATCATTTTCATTAATAAGCCGTTATAAATAATAGAGGGAAGGTTTTAAGTGTATAATTTTCTGTAGCACAATTGAGATTTTTCCACATCTTCAGCAGTAAGTTAATTAGAATCACCTGCATTTTCTTGGGCGGACACCAAATGGATTGCAAACAAAAACAGATTAAAATAGCTGTAGCTCATGGCATACAGATGACAAGATTCACAAAGAGGACAATCAGGCAATGAAAACCTCCTCTTTTTCAAACATTTTTAAAGGAAATTCAGCTCTTGTGAGTCGCTGTAAAAAGACGTTTGTAAGTGTTTCGCTGAAAGACTAGAATGGCTTTGTTTCTGATCCCATGATGAGTGAAAGAAATGTTTAAGAAAGATCACTTTACAGAGAGATTCAGACTGAAATGTGATGACTGTGATTCAAGCCAAGCCAAAAATTACAGCTCAGAATTAAAGGGGATGGACGTGGCTTGGGAATCCATTTTCCCACATTCCTGAATCTCAATCATCCCAGCCAACGTTTAAAAGAAAATACGGTGGAAAGCAATGAGGTCACTTTGTTTAGCTGCAAGAAGCGGGACTATCAGAAAGGCAAAAGTATATATTGGAGGTAACGGCAGAATTACAGTGAACACGCTGCGTGTTCGATGGTTTCATTCAAAACAAATAGCTTCAAAGCTGAGGTTTGATTCTTGTGACAGGGAACCGTCTGAGTTAAGTCTCGTTGTTCCTGGGGCTTTTAAACCATAAACTTCTTGAATGTCAAAGACAGTGCAACACAATAGAGAAGAAGACGAAGGCATAGGGAGCTTGATTTAGGCGTTAAACAGCAGCCCTGCATCGCGGTGAACTGTGCGCTAGTTCAAATTGCACTTGCTTTGTACTGTCGCTACCCTTATTTATTTGTATATAAATATCTAAGTGGAAATTCTCCCATCAAGTGATATGAAACAGAATAAAGTATATCATCCATCATATTCACTTGTTACTTATTCTCAGTATGTAATGCTCATATTCAGTGTTGTAATTGCTTCCATTAAACAGTTTCTACAGGGTCTTGAAAACAATAAGATCTTAGCCAAGCTTTTCTCCTTTCATTGCGTCTTGAAGTTATTACTGCAAGAAAAAATGAGATTCTCTTTTTATGTAGGAATGCCCCTCATCTTCTTGATATTATTGCAGTCAAACATAGAATTATTTCTTGTTAGCTAATTTCCTAAAGAGATTCACCAAACCTCATGTCAGACACCTTCTATAGAGTCATTTCTTAGCTTGTTAAGAACGAGTGCAATTTCTCCTCTCTTTTCTCTCCCCCACTCTCTCTGCCTTTACTAAATTCTGATGCAGTGTTAGATTTCTACTAATAATAGAATAAAGAAAATCTTGTTCATGCTACCTTGAATTCGGGCTTGTCTGTCACAGGTCCTGCAGCTGGGCAGTGCTGGTCTTGAGTCCAGTACCTGCAAATCAAGTGAAAAGTACCAATGGAGAGGACTCCTCCCCATCCCCTCTTTAATTCGAAGCAATGAAGCGCATATTTTAGGTTTCATTTCATTTGCTTTGATATCAAGTAGAGTGCTTTACTGGAGATCCTATTTGTAGCGCATGAAGAGGTGCAATCCCTTCCCTGATTCTGTTGGATACTCCTCTTTCTATAATTCGAGGGATCACATTAGTCCCCTTTGCTATAGCACCGAACCGAGAGATCACATTCAGCTAATCATCTAAAATAACCCTCAAGTCCTTTGTAACCGACATCCAGAGTCTTGGACGTGCCCTGCGTTTCTCCGTATGAAAACTTATTAAACCGGACTGTGATCGTTTAAGGTGGCAGTTCAGATCTTCTGTAACTTTACCTGTCCCCAGCATTATTTAATATCTCCCTGATCTTTGTGTCACCTGCTAACTCTGCCAACAGAGATATTTTGCCTCGTTGTCCACATCTCTGATAAAGGTATTAGATGGCACTGGACTGAGAGCGCCACTCTTGAGAGCTCTGCCAGTTATGACCTTGTTAACTGATATCTCCCATTAACAACCACATTTTGAGGTCTGTCACTGAGCCAGTTTTTAATCCATGTAATATATGCCCTGCTAATTCCATAAAATGCAAGTGCTTTAATCAAAATGTCATGTGGTACTAAGTCAAAAGCCTCATGGAAGTCCAAACATACTATTTCAGCCCCATTGTCTTTATCAACCAGACCTGTCAAAAATCCAATCCTATCAAAAAATGCAACAAGTTTGTGAGACAAGGCCCTGATTTCCATGAAGCCATGCTGGTTGGGATTAATTATATTTTGCTATGAATTATTTGTTCATAGAGTCCTGAATTAATTATTTAAGTAGACTGTCTGGGGCTGAGGTCAGACTAGCCAGTCTCCAAGTGCATCCCTCTTACTGCTTTTACAATATCGGAATAACTCTTCTGCCATTGTTTCCAGCCTTAGTCATCTCCAAGTATTTCGCTATATTTTGTTTAGAAATGAGAGACACGTGTAGCATGAGCACTGATAAGTGAAAAACTGATTTTTTTACATCAGCGATTACCTCTTTGTCCTTCAGATTGACTTCCAGTATCACTTGCTGTTCGGTCTCCTTGGTTTGTTTATCCTTGTCTATCTAGAACTATCTACCATGACATTTGTATGGCACCCACTTCCATGGCAGCTGAGTACCTTCTCTGGACTAGGGATGGGACCTGTTTTCACATCAGATGTTAGCTGGGATGTTGTTTTCAGCCTCACAAATGTGATCCTTGGTGGAAGGAGTGCAAGAAGTGGGTAGTTCTGATGAGCAAAAGAGAAGATTTTTTCCAGCAGAGCAGAGCAAAGCAAATCCCGGTGTCAGCCTCTGGCCCCGCTCCAGGAGCTTTAGGGCATGCCTAACCCCACCCAACGCTGCACCAAAGGGCAGGATGGAGATGCCAGCAACACTGAAAACCACGCTGAGCGCAGATAGTCTTATGTTCAAAAGGAGACAGTGCTCATTTCAACTCCAGCTGATCAAGATGCGTACCAAGTTCGCTGGTTCAAGTATCTTCAAGAGATCTTCAAGGCCAGGCTGGACAGGGCTTGGAGCAACCTGGTCTAGTGGGAGGTGTCCCTGCCCATGGCAGGGGCGTTGGACTAGATGACCTTTAAGGTCCCTTCTAACCCGACCCTTTCTATGATTCTATGATTCAGCTCACACCACCTCGACACCACACATTTTACATCCATGTCTCCCTTGTTTGCTGTTGATGGCTCCATATTCCTTTTCTCTCTGTGGTGTAACTCAGATTTGTTTCATCATTCTCATAATTTTCATCTCTGATTTCCATGGCATTGGACAAAACTTTTTTTTTTTTTTGCTCCCACGTGCACCTGAAACTCCGGGTACCTTTTGTACCTCTATCCAGACACAGTACTGCTAATGTTGAATTTTAATGTCAGATCTACTCTACTCTACTCTACTCTTCATGATTTTCCTTCTACCGACATACAAATATTGATCCTTCTGTGAAACTCTATTTTTTCTTGCACATTGTTTTGTGTTTGGTGTTTTGTGTCTGGTGTTTTTCTCATCAGACACGTTATCTTGCCATTGGTGTATTTGCTGCATTCATCCATTTCTGCTTCTTTAAATGACTTCATGCCTCCCTTTTGTGCCCTTAGTACACTTTTATAAAATTGTTTATATATCAGATATTTATGGTAAGATGCATATGAAAACAGGAGGAAAGAATTATAGTTTTAGGGAGAACATACCCTGATAATGACCTCTTAAATATTTGTAAAGATAGCCCTGGGCATCTGAGCCCACAAAATAGTTTATAATACAACAGCTTGATTACATAATGATACTTTAGTTTTAAAACGTATGATCTTTCTGTTTATGGGAAGGCATAATAGGCTCCTTTGAAATACAATATTTTTGCCCTGAACATAACTGATTTTAAATGAAAGGACTAACTAAAGAATGCCTTTCTTCAAGTTTGTACTTCACTTTGTTGTTGAATCCAGCATGATGGTTTCTTTTACAAAACTCCTACCAGGCCTGGGGAACCACACCTATTTCAGGATACATTAATTGGGAAAGTTTCATGGGTTTCTGTGCAGGAAGTTACCTAGTACCGTTTAAAATGGCATGTTTCAAATTCTAAATCTTGTTAAAAAACAGACAGAAAATTTTCTGTATACCACCCCTCCCTTCCCCCTGCGCATAGAGAATTTCCTTTTATATTCAGTTTGAAGATATCGTCAAATTCAATTCGAAGATATTGTCAAATATAGATTAAGCTTAGGGAGAATGCAGTGGCATTTGGGAGAGGGATTCGTTCTCTGCACCAGAAAGAAATTAATGAGAACGTTTCATTCAAGGCAGTTCATAAAGGATCAGAACTATCTGAACCCGTAGTTTCATATTTTAAAAAGTATGTTTGGATAAATATATCACCTAAGCTGTAATTATTTCCTCTATTTTCAATGTTTCTCTGCACTACCTGGTTCCAGCTCAACCACTACCGGAGCTGGCGCTGACCTGCATTCATGGCTATTTCCATTTCGGTTAGAAGCAGGAGTGCAAGAAATTTTCTTAAATAAGTGTTCTTCTAACATCTTCTGTGCAGTTATGCAGAGTGTGTATAATGTTTATTATTGTTCATAAACCCCAACGAAGTCTGAGCCCAGTTGCCTTTTAACTTTCTCATCAGGAGTACCTGTATGATCTTTTAATGGAAGTAGTTAAATTTGCCTATAGTTTGGCAGCTACACTGATGTGTTATTGAATAAGTGTTTCCTATACCTTCATAAAATTTAGGGTGGAAATACTGAAAGTCTTTACCATGCTTTTGGCTGTCATTTCTAATTTTGGGTCCATCCTGTTCTCAGGTTCCTCATTAAAACAAACAGAAACGAAATTGGAGACTGGGATATAAAGCAAATAAAATATTAAAAAGTTCTCCTCTAGGGCAAAATCCGGAGATTCTTCCCTGATAAACCCCACTCCAAAACACAAGAAGGTCACCCTATAGTGAACAACAGTTGGACTTTATTACAATGAAGATTTTTGTCTGAAATGTTCTTTACCACTGTACTTAAATGCCAGCACCAGATAGGAAACTCTGCCGGGCTTTTGTTTCATCTTGTTCCCTAAGTATTTATAGCCTGACGTGAAGAAACACTGACAGCAGTGCAGTGATGTTTTTATTCTTGATGGAGGTGCCCTTAAAAGTGAATTTGCTTTGAAAACTGTTATAGAATCAGGATATTAGAACTATAAAGACGTATTTCTCCCTCTCTTTCTCTTTTGCACCTAATTGAACATCCAAAATAAGTTGTTAAACAATCCAGCTAAGATAATGTGGTCATGAAAAGGATGTCCAAATCCACCAATTTGCATTGGTTTGGTTTGGCTTAACTTTCAAAGTTCTTGGAGCAGAAAGTTGATGGCACGTGAACACTATAATTGGCTTGATATTCTTGGATTTTTTTTTATTTTTTTTTTCTCTCTGCCATATTGTATAGTGTCCAAATGAAATGCTAATCAGACCTCATTTCTGGACCAAAGAAAATTTATAACAATAATAATGCAGTTGTATACTCCAGATCGTTTTGCAAGATGTAATATCCTCCAGTTTACAACGTAGTTTGTCATTTTCACTCAATCTGGATAATTTATGGAGGTTCCAAACTGATGCTATTAATGAGAGACATTGCTATTTCACACAAAGTGACATGTATTGCTTTCACTTCCATTTACCCAAAAAAGGTTAAGAGCCAAATGGAGTTAGATCTGAATAAAAGTTAACATTCTGGTTTGGGGCTTGTTCATTTGTTTGTTTGTTTGTTTTATTTTTCTTCTTTACTTTCTGGTTTAGACTTCAATTTATGTGATGCAATTCTTAATCCCTTACCACAAGAGTCCCACATTCCTACACTGGGAATTACTCTCGCTTTCTCACTGTCCTCTTGCTAAAACAGAATGAGACTCTTCAGATTTAGGATAGAATTGCATTACTTAAACATTTTAGTAATTTCCATTTGCTCATATGTTATATATCCGGTAGATGGATAACTTCCAAGTGGTCTTGATTACCAAATCCTTTTTGATTTCTCTTAAATAAACTTTTTCTTTATCCCTCTGTAACCAAAGGGGATCTTCCTGAAACGAATCATCAGTCTCAGTATTATGTTGCAGGACACCCACAGGTGCAGGGTAGAAAATTGTCTAATGAAAGACATAGACAACCAATGTATAATATGGAACTATTACCCCTTTTTTAAAATAGACCCAAATCAGGATGTTCCTAGCAGGATAGACATAAAATAAGAACTTTATTTTGTAGAGAGAGAAAACAAACACACAAAGAAACAACAACAACAACAAAAGACTGTATTTGGTTTCAGTCTGCATCAAAAGGAAAATTAAATCTTTTAAAATGTTTCGAGATCAGTGAGGAATACCTCCAAGCAGTTGAGTCCACTGGCTATGACACTCATCTGCCAAGGCACGATGCAAGTGTCTTTTAAATAAGGACTATAATCTCAGATCCTTCCTATTTAAGTGTAATTACAACCCGGTTTCTGGGTTTTTGCACTTGTTTTCACTTTTTCCTGTAGTTCCAATTTTTCCTTTTCACCCACCCCAAGCTGGAAAAAAATTTCCCCCTAGATACATTGTTAGGAAACATTTCCTGAAAATTTTTGATTTTGACAAACAAGCTTTTCCAAGAGAAAGGTTTTCTCTGAAATTGCTTGCCAAAAGCTAATTAAAACTTGTGTTCCAAGTGATGAGTAGCCTTAAAAAAAACCTGTTTTGTGTAGAATCTCTTCGCTTCTTAGGTACTTGCAAGTTTTAAACGTGAAATGACAATGCACAGTTTAGTGTTTTCCATTTTTAAGCATGCAGATTCGGTCGTTGTTGCACAATAGCTAATTCTCCCGGGAAAGGAGAGCGGTTCCCATGTGCTTTGAAATGCTACAGCTATGCAACCGGGGCTGGAAGTGCTATTTTAAACAGTCATATCAGCAGAGCTTGCTGTAGGAGATAATATGTCACAAAAGGGAGTATGACATCTAGTTTCACCTAGAAGATAAACCTTGAGTAGATATGCAGGGAGAAACAAAACTGTCAGGTTGTCCTTGAAAAGAATGGCCTATATTAATGAAGAAATGTACTCCAGGGCATATGCTATTTGGGATATTTAATTTCGTCTTCAAACTTGTCTGATCCGCTATGAAGAATATAGTAGAGAAGCAGTAGTTGTGCGTAGTCTCACGCACGTCATGATTTCAGAGTAGGCACCTCACCGCTTTATTTCCAGAAAGGTCACAGCCCCAGAAATTCGTGTCTGAAAAACCCAGGCCCCAGACCGAGAAGTTTCCCCAGCGCTATTAATATAAACACCCCTCTTTTAAGCAGGGCTTGCATAGCATGGTGGGTATCCCAACCAGCCCTTCTCTATAACACGAGAGCTAATTCACTCTTCCTTTCCCGTCACACTCGAATACCCTTGCAGAACTGTACTCTGCTGACAGAATTACAAGATAATTATAGTCAGGTGTTTTGTTTTCACTTAAGTTAATCTACCGCTTTTATTTTTCATTGTTGTTTTAATCAGGCAGGAGGCACTTCAGTTGTTGTCAGGTGGATTATTTTTCAGTCGTTCGCTACACGGCTCTTCTTCATACTTGTTAGGGCGCTTCTGGCTTCCTGACAGACGTACAAAGAAAAATACTTATATGATCTAAAATGAAATATGTGTTTCTCTTTCAGGTCTAGATGTTGATGGAATATACAGAGTTAGCGGCAATCTGGCAACAATACAGAAGTTACGATTTGTTGTCAATCAGGGTAAGTGATTCCTCCACCCTGGTAATGTTTTGTTTAGTGCTTAACTGTCTCAGATGACAGTATTTCAGAATCTGCTATACATTAGTGGCATAGAATGATGAGCCGTGTTTTGGAAAAGAGAGGAAAGGGAAGGTAGAAAGATATTGCACAGAGGGAAATGTCAGCTAGGAGAGAGGAAAAACAGCAGAGTAAGCAGAGGAAAAGAGTCGTGAAACAGGAGACGAGAAACAAACAAACAAACACCCCAAAAAATCACACACGAAAAAAAAAAGAGAAAGAATGAGGAAATGGGTACACGAAATAAGGTGGCAAAAAACAAAGCATATGTTGAAATCAAAGAATCAAAGTGAGGAAAAAAAGAAAGATTAAAAGGAAAAATAGCAGATTGGATGTTGAAAGCTAGACAAAGCCAAAAGTAGAACAGGGATCCAAAGGAAACCAGCGAAAAAGTTGCTGAAAAGAACTGAAAAGAAAATACTAAAAGCAGAGTACTGGCTCTGTCAAAGTCAGTGGAAGAGTTACCACTGATTTTGAAATTGCAAGGATTTGACCCCAGGAAATGGGGTCTTCCTCTTCCCCAGAAGAGGAAAGATGAATATTTTGGGGACTTGAGAACCAGAATTGGAACCAACCTGTAAACATTTGCTGAACATATTTCTACAGATTCCACGGATAATGAACATCTTTCCACAAATACAAAAGAACGTTTTTCACAGAAGCGGCCTAAATGAATATAACGTTGATCGATAGATAATGTTACAGGTGTGGAAGCCCATATTGGTAGCTAATTAGGATACCTGACGAATACATTCACCTCTCCGAACAGTTTACTACTCTTGGCAAAGACTAAACATCCCCGCATTTAATAGCTTAGCAAATACCATCGATGGCAGTGAGTCTCCTGATACTACTTAATGAGAAAATAAAATGAAGCTTCTCAGAAATAAGGAAAAATCCCAAATCTTAAATTGCATTATAGACTTTATACACTTTTGAATTAATCAGGTATGAATGTGAAGCTGCTGCAACATTTTCTCTTACTTTTTATTAACTCTTTTAAGAGTTACCTGGAGACTATTACCAGCACTGTTAAATATTGCGTATTGTATGTGTATTTTCTGGAGATGATAGCTGTTGGAGAACAACTTCTTCGATTAGTTTTGTATTATACATAAACTAAGACTTTTGACTCAAAAATTCTCTTGAAATGGAGAGATACGAGAGACGTAAAACTATTCCCACCTTCAAGCCTCCATTTACATCTCTAGGGAAGGTTTCAGGGCAGCTGTAGATGTTTGCCACCTCCTGAGCTGCTCCAGATCAGTCTTGTCTTCAGCTGAAACTGGAGGGCGAACTCTGGTTTATGAGGAATCAACGTTTATGCCAGTAAATTCAGTGAGAGCGAAAAAATCGTCAGCCTCATGGTTTTCACTCATTACTTGGGTTCCCTTAGATTTATAGTTGTTGGGTATTTGTGTGTTGATAATGTAGTCTGCCTTGGCTTTCAAACGACCGTACACTGTATTTTGTTTGGAGACAGAGAGGCAAAATGGGGATTTGCTATCCTTCTTCACCGCCTAGGATCTTTGCTCAGGAAAAAATGTGCCATAAAAATAATAGTCCTGTCTATCACATCTCGTGGCATCCAAAGGTTAACGTACTTGAGGTTAACGTTACTGCTCAAGTTTTCACCTAAAACAGATGGGCTGACACTGTAAAGCTAGACAAAGTCTAGCTAGTTAGAAGTCTAAGCTGGCTTTCTGCAGCACAGAGGTACCAGGCACCTTTTTCTTCTGGTTTATACCACTGCCAAAATGAACGTATAAAGGTGAAGTTAATGGTACATCAAAACCACCCTGACGCTGGCTAATTAGGCCGCGTGCAAGAAATCTGCCAATTGAGTGACAAATGCAAGGTACAGGCAGGGAGCAGCCCATTGAGGCACCACGTACCTGCGAAAAACACCGTGAGGAGATGGTTTGAACGGGATTTACTTAACGTGTGCTTGGGAGGACAATAGCAGTCTCCACCTGAAGTCCGCAAGGGCCTCTTGTCCCCTGTCAGATGCTGAAGACAGCAGCAGTTTCAGACTGTTTCATAAGTCACAAAAGTTACTTTGAAAACCGGTATATGCTTCCAACCTGCTTATTTACCAGCCCTCTAAAGCTCTGCAGTGGGATGATGTTTAATAACACGCTTGCCACGCATCACTTTTTCATTTGGTAATTATTGTGACCTCCCAGTCTCAATCTCTATACCTTCATTTTTCTGTAGTTATCGGTGGGAAAGCATTATCTATCTGTATGGTTTTCCCATAGAGATCGCTTTTTTATTATAGTTAAACTTTAATTTAATTATAAATGCAAACAAATGTTGTGAAAAAGCCTATTGACATTGCAGAGACTGCCTGTGCAATCAGTTCCTATACAGGCCAAGTACTTAATGGGCTCTTTCTTCCTGCTTGCTTTGCCATTGTGTTACACCTACATTTATAGGATATAAATAATATGTATCACATTGAAAATTAAAGATCATAGCAGAGACTCTAGGCTGGCTGCCATATCAAAGTATTTTTTATTAGAATAATAATTAATTAGAATATAGCTTTATTTGGCTCCTTTTCCTATACTGTTAATGTCATCTGTGGCATCAAAAATTAAATAAGAGAGAACTGGTGAACATGAAAAGAAAACAAACTAACAGTTGACAGCTTCATCATTAAAGAAGAAATAAGAACAGTAAAAATCTAAAAAGACCCTTTAAATTCTAGATATTTGAGGGTGACCATGGGTTTACAATAAAAAAAAAACAACACATGCCTTGTATCTTTTTAAATTCTCTGAATATAGTTTGTGTTTCCTTCTCATTTCTTGAGGTAGGCAGCTCCTGAACAGGGCTTTGACCTTGCCAACACAGGCATCAGCAGAACAAACTACCTTATTTACTTTATCCCTTTCACAGAGTTTTCTTTTTCTATAGAATTCTATTGATATCACACCTTTTTTGCTTCTGTGCAACAGGATTATCTTTTATCTATGATTTATTTTCCCATTAAGAGCTGAAAAGATCAGTTGATCATAAGAGGACCAGGCTATAACATCCCTCAGCACTTTCGAAACTCTAAGTCATCATTTTTCAAATCACTGAATCAAGGCAGTAGAAGCTGTTTGGACCAGACTGACATCAGGAAATTCGTACTTCTCTTATTCTACAAGAACTGAAACAATTTTGGGTTTAGAAACTAAGCTACCAGTCATTCAATATATCTGGCTGAGAACCTATGGTAAGGGGTTCTGTAACGGCCAGAGGCGTTAGACAGAAAAGTCCATTCCTCTTATGATTTCCATATTTTTGCTTAAGAATAATAGTTGCAAACTTTAAAAAAAAAAAAAAAAAAACTAAAATAAAAAGATAAAAGAATTTTTGGCACTTGGCAATTCTTTAGGGATTTTATGAATAATCTGGAGGACTTTTGCTGATTTTAAGCAAGGTGTGGTAAGTTAAAGCCTTTACAGGCTTTTAGAAGGATATTCTTTTAATTCACACCTGTAGGAAAAGGGATAAAGGTTCTGTAAATGGGTCTGTTTAGCCACATACAGTGTGCTGGCAGTTCCAGGGTATGAGGATGCTACTGAGAAGATCAGTTGTTTTGCCCCAAAGCCCCAGGGTGGGGCTGACATGAGCCGCGGGCCCATTGGCAGGGCTGGGGGAGCCCCAGGTGGGGCTGCTCAGGGCAATTAAGGCACCACTATATCAAAGTGGGGACAGGTGGGAGCTGCTTTTTGAAATCAAGCTTCTGACCTTATCAAAAATGCTAACAGTGAGGCACAAAGTGCCTCAGAAAGGAAAAAAAAAAAAAAGCAAAAGCACCAAGAAAGAAAGAGGGGAGGACTCTTCATCCATGAGGATGTCGGTATGTAAGAGCATGAATTTGTGGTGCGTTCCCTGCTCTGGCCGAACCCATAATGTTGATGTCCACTGTGAAATAACGGGCTAAGACCCTCTTTGTGCTAAACCCTAGGGGTTCCCTGTCCTGCTTGCACATGCCTGTCCCAACCACCCTCAATTTCCCCCTGTGCTTGAAGGCCAGAGATACCTGGGTGAGGAGGTAGAAGCTTCTTTATGCCTCCTGTGCTAATCTGCTGGGTAGCTGGAAAGGCATTCAATTTCTATGACTGTCAAACAAGCAATTTTCGTGAGTACTAAATTAACTGAAAAAAATGGAGCTATAAAGGGTTCGTAACACATTGCTGAAACACTAGGATTCTATCCTAATGCATATATGTTCAGGGAAACTAACCATAGAAATACAAATTTCAATCCTTATTGGTTCATTCAGTAAGTGTTGGTTCATACATAATACAAGAGAGCTCCTAATTGTCTTTATATCTGATGCTTTGTTTGCAAAATGCTTGGTATTTGCTGTACAGATGACCTTTGCATCCCATTATTTCATTTGGAATACCTTGTGCGTTAACTATGAAACACCACATACCATCCAAAGGTCAATTTCCATGTTTTTATGTCTTGGTTACTATACTTCTGTACCTACGGGCGGGGGGAAATATGAATTTTTACAGAGGCTAACTATTACATTATTGGCAAAAGGTGCGTTTCTTATAGAACATGGAAAAGGGCAGCCAAAGATATCCGAATTGGTAACTACATTGGGGAAAAAGGTGAATTTAATCTTACCCTGACGTTACCTCCAGTTAACAAAAAAAACATTTTGGGAAAAAGAATTAAATTATGTCAGTTGCTTCCTCTATGAGAACATACTGGAATATAATTCAGTCTAGGAAAAATTAAAAGTAAAATTTAAACCACAAATACGTGAACTGATTGTGAATATTTATTAACTAAATAATTTAATAATAAAGAAAATGCCTACTTGATTAATTGTTACAGAGTAAAAATTACAATAAAACTGTCTTGATCAGTGCTTTGCAGAAGCACCATTACTGTCTGTGCAGTTGTTTAACAAGGATTTAATTGGAAAGATAAGTGAATGCACATTTAAAAGTATTGTTAATTTGCTTTATAATCACCCCATCCTTCACAGTATTGACAGCACCAGGCACAAACCCCTTTCTCTTTTACAAGTATTATTTTCCATATGTGCACAATAAATTCTGAAGCAGTAATTGGAAATTTTATGGATTTCAACATACCTACTCTTTTGAGTTTATAGGTGCCATATCCCCTCTCTAAAGGTAGCTCATAGGTGGCATTTTAGGTAAAATCATTGCCTTTTTATTACCCACGGGCTGTTTTGGAGGTTGTGGTGTGCTAGTTTGTTAGTTTTTTTTGGTGGTTTTGTTGTTTGTTTTTGATTTGTTTTTTTTTTTACTTTCCAAAGGAATATCTAATTCCTATTTATTTTTCCTTTCCATTTGAAATATCAACAAAATCCTCATTGCAACATTATTTTTGATTTAATAAACAACAGCCGTCAAAAACAGTAATCTTCAATATGTTTATATTCCATCTGTACTTATATTTATTGTTCTAAAATGGCTTGGATTAATCTAATTGACAAGTAAGAGCCCAGACCATATGAGCAGCTAAGGATGATACCTTTAACCAGCAGGATTCCTCAACTGCACTGACATGTTCTTTATCAATGAACTATGAGAAAAGAGGAACAAATCTTGGGAATTTTTTTTATTTTTTTTTTTAAATATTACTGATTATGTGAGCTTGCTGGGACCATATGTTTGAGCCTCGGCTAACGGGAACCAGAGTGGTTTCCCGGCTGGCTCTGCCTCAGCGAGCAGAGCCCGTGGAGCTGACACAAGGCTGAAGCTGCCTTTGAAATGGAGCTGCCAGGTCAACCCAAATGGGTTGGGTGGTTTTGAAGCAAGTATTTAGAAAGAAAGAAAAAAAAAAAAAAAAGAGGGGGGAGAAAAAAAGGGAGGAGGGAACTGGGAGGAAAAAAAAAAACACAACAACAACAAAAAAAAGAAGCATCTCCTTCTCACAGCATTATTTGTTTAAAATAAGAAAAAGGGGAAAAAACCCAAACAAACCAACAAAACTTCCCACTCCCCAGTATTTCCATTGATCTACTGTATCCATTTCAGAGGCAGGCAGCAGCTCTGGTCCTGGTGTTAACCAAGGCTCAGAGGGCAGAGGAGAGCAGGTCCTCTGTCAGCTGCCAACTTCCAGAAAACACCTACAAACATGAAGGTCCAGCAGGACCATCGCGGGCTTTACTTAAAATTGCAGCCAGGATCGCTGGAAAAAGAGGGGAGAAAAGAAAAAGAGGGATGGGGTCTCTCTTGCACTCACTTTCCTTTTTGTTTGCTGGTCTTTAATTTCTTGTGCAGATGCATTACTAAGATTTCCCTTTGTATCCTGCCGTTTTTAGGCATTTTAGGAGGTTATTGATTGCATTTTCCAGGCATAAGTGAGTATGTTTAGAAACACCTGAACGTGTCTTGGTTGGGGTCTAACCTTAGAGCCACCCTCCAGCCTTGATGACAGTCTCCCTGTGACAAAGCACGGCCCAGACAGAGAATCCTTCCTCACTTCTCCAGCAGTTACTGGTGTAACCAGTCTCCCTGAGAAACCAGTAAGAGCGGTCCAAAGTTCATGTTGGAAATATCAGGCTCAAACTAGGTTACTAGCTAGCTGAGAACTAAAATGTCTTGAAAGCCTTGAGTCAAAAATAGTTTTTTCTTTCTTTTTCACACTTCCGAGGCAAGCACAGAAAATAAAATGGACTGAAGCAATTTTCAGAAATAATTATAAAACAGCTTGTTTCTGGGTTAAGACCTGCATATGCCAAGCTGTAGCCAAGAATTTCTTTTTTTTTTTTTTCTTAATTTAATTTTTTTCCAAGCTTTAAAACTCTGACAACAGAATACTTTAATTGAGCCCACAGTAGTTGGTGAATCAATTAATATGTGCATGTTACTGACGTGGTTCTTCCCCTCTTTTCTCTCTGTGTTTGAATGGTTATTTTAAGATACAGAATTATTTTTTTTTTTTACTCGGAAGAAGGTGTGGTTTCCACATCTTACCCTTCTTTTTCCAGAGGGGAAGGGGGGGAAGCATAGTACCCCAAAGAGAGATTTATAAGTATCAGTCAGGTGATGAAACCTGATGAAAATACTAATTTTTGCAACCGATGCTTTGAATTATTTTGTAAATAATGTGCATCATATACAAAAAAAAAAAGGATGATAGATCTGGAATATTAGTGTTTTTCCAATATATCTTATTTTGCTCTCAGGGTGAAGGGAAAAAAGAAAAAAGAAAGAAATTTAATCAGAATTAGAAGTCTTAGTTGCCCAATCTGTAGCTCTAGACACTGTACAATTTCTCTTACCAATGGTATTGTCGTGTTTTTCTTTTCAACAGTGTGATGAATAAGTCGGTAGATTGGGGCAGAAGAGGCAGTAAACTAGGTTAGTGTGGTCAGCCACAAACATACCATGGATTTTATGGCACGTATTGTATGATCAAGCATTTAAGACACGCCTTTTATTTCTTTTCTAACCACAGCACTATTTGCGTTACAATAGCTTTTTGCTTAGTAACACTTCAAGAAGTTGAAGAGCTTCTTGATAACCCCTCAAGGAGTGTTATTTAGGCGTTGAGGAGGACTGTAGTTTTGCACGCTGTAGCAAGGGATTGCCTTTTTTTTTTTTTTTTTGGGAAGCTCATCGTTGTCATGGGTGACTTTTTGTTTGGGTTTGTTGTGCTGATAGCAATGCTACAGGAAATACCATTCCACAGAGCTCTGAAACAACAAGGAAAGGAAATAATTTATCGAGTCATTTGTTAAAAGTATTAACAGGAAAACTTTCTAACTACGTTTTTTAGGATGATGGAATAATCTCCAGAAGCTGGAGGTTGCCAGGTTTATTTATAGAGAAACTGAGCCAAGCGTCAACGGTATTTTGCATGGGATGATCTTGTGCTGCAAGGAGATGGATACCCTGGAGACATAAGCTGCATAGTTCCTACTTAAAGTTGGTCATGCTCAATGTCTTACAAGATCATGGTGTGGCCTAATATTTGGGGGGGTTTTCACCCCTGTGGTCAATATCTGTAGTTCTGTGGTTTGTGTGTAATACTAGCTGACAAATAGGAACTTGCAGTAGGGTCTGCACCAAAAAGGGTGATGTTATATGTGGATCTACGTTATAGTATTATGCACGGTGGCAAGGGATGAGAAGTTACCACACCACGGAATTAAGCTTTATCATGGTATTTGTGGTCTTCTGTATACTGAGATCTGGGAAAACCATAAATGCTACCGTAGATGCAACTGTTGTGAGTAGTGAGCGATTTTGGCTGGGGGAAGACATTGGTAATGTGTTTAATTGTTGAACTTCGGTGGTTATTTTAGTGGGAGGAAAGAGTGCTGGGGGCCAAACTGGGACATCACTGGGAATCAAATTGGGAAACTTTCAAAAGAAAAAATCTTGGAGAAAATTTTAAAAAAAGAAAAAAAAGGAAAAAATGTAAACTACATCTATGGTTATTGGAAATTTTTGCTTTTATGAGGAGACCTAAGTTCTTTTATTGACTGTCTCATTTGTTGCTAAGGTCTTTCTTATAAATATATTCCTGCTAAAAATAAATTCATTTTCTTAAGAAATGTTCAAGTCACTCATACCATCATTTTTATGGATTTAGAATTGAATATTCCTTTCTCTTTTGTTTGTTTCTTTTTTCTCCCCCTTTTTTTTTTTTTAAAGTATTATTGTGCAATTCAGTGGAATTTTTTGCATGAGCAAATTATCACAGTCCTGGAAAGCGTCTTCCCTTAATATGTTCTTTGGACATCTTGAGCTTGATTCAGCTACCTAATAATTGGTATGTAGTGCCACTGGAGAGGATGCTGAGTATCAAACTGACTGCCACAAGGCTCCTGGGTCTAGCAGAGGATACACAGTAGTTATGCCCTTGAAGACTGGGTGCTAGAAGCCAGGTGAGATGTCTTAGAGCATTTTAGGAGCATTAGATGCCTATATATAGGCAAATGAATAATTTTTCTTGAATACACTGTTGGCTTTTTCCCTTAAAAAAAAATCCTGTCATATATATGTGTATAAAAAATATTGCATATATATTCAGTGGGGAAACCAAGATTTTTTTTTTTTTTAAAAAGGAGCTTTAAGAGACCCTGATATAGAAAAGTGTTGTATCCCACTGTCCTGAACAAATACATGCTACATACATAAAGAAAGAGACATTCCTTCCTCCTTCTCTTGCAAGTCTTAATTTGCACTTATTATTGTAGGGATTATTAAACACATTAATTAAAAAACTTAGAGAGGTAGTCACACTGTATTTTAATTTCAAAGTTATGCACGGTACCAGAGTCTTAAAAGTGAGAACGCAGCGTAGCTCTCACTTGAGTTTCCAGCTCTCATCTGAATGTTAACACTATTCAGTCTGTAGCCTCCCTGTTGTCAGTAAAAGTAACGGGGATTATTCAGATCTCTTGACATCAGAAGTCCTGTTTCCCAACTCTTCTGTAATAATGTGAGCCTAATCAAAACCCTTCATTTGGACAAACACCTCGGGGTGAGTTGTGAGAATGATGCCTTTTGAAATCAACCTATGAATCCACGGTTCTAATTTCAACGCATTGTCTCCTCCTCTTATAATTACTATTATTATTTATGCAACATAACTATGGTAAAATTTTGAAATAATCAGGATGCGGAGAATTGAATATAATGGAAAAAATATTTTATAATATTTTTTTCCCCTCCTACTTCACAAGCAGTGTCCAAGAGGCAGCCAAATCTACTAGTTTATAATCTTTTTCTGCGTCCCTGTTGCACTCTCTTTTTGTCCCTATTACCAGCTGACATAATGTGGGAGACTTGGCTCATCCATGAGTCGCAACCTGGGCTGAGATATTTTGGGATGACAGGAGCCTGGAGTTAGGCTATGCCAAAATCCTGATAAAAACCTCATCAGACTCTAAGCACAACATTCCTCATCTCCAGAAAGCTGAGTAAAAATCATAATAAGAGGCATCTTTGACCCGAAACCAGTTTTTAAATGATGTTACCAAAGTTTGGCCACAATTGAGGTTTAAATTTTAAATCCCATTAACAGTAAAGACCGAACAGGATAGACTGTTAGGAAGTGAAAAAAACCTCTTGAAGGAGAAAAAGATAGAGTGCTATTGCTGGATTTTTACTTATTGTAGTATACCAAAGAGAGATATCTTTCCCCCCCCTTTCTAATGTAATCAGATAATTAAAAACCAACCAAACAAACAGGGATTTCAAAACACATTTCCATCAAACAACATTATATGCGTATGATACAGAAGATTGAGAACGACTTAATAAAGTAGATAGGAGCGGGGAAGAGAAGATGGATGTGAGGAGGAGGAGATTACTTGCTCTTAGTGGAACTTTTCTTTAGCGCTGCTGCCGGACGCCGCTCTAGAGAAAGAACGCCAATGCAAAAAGAAAAGGAAAACACAGGAGAAAAACGGCTAGAAGATTATATCACTTCGTTGCTAAAGCTATTTCTTTCCGTAAGAAAAGGTAGCTGCTTGCTAAGTGTCTTGTTCAAGGATAATGTAGACATCAGCTGAGGAGGCAGGATAACTAGTTTCAAAATAAGTAGTTCCAGCGCTCATAAAAACAGTACTCCATCGCATCTGAATAACTTCAGGCAAAGCTGCATGATACCTGATTTGAGGTCTCTCTGGGTGGGACAGGAGCGAATTGGTCCTATCTAGGAAAAAAGATACAATTAGGAGGACAAACTAGGGATGTGAAACTACATGAGGACATCTGGGTTAAAGAGCGACGACAAAAAGACACCCAAAAGAGCTGAAAGGGCTTGTAGGATCATCAGCTGTCTTGCTGAAACCGGGGAAAGAAACTTACTTTTGTTTTTTCCATATTTAATGCCTTGCACAAATGAAGATGCTAAAGCAACTTAGAGATACGTATTTTTGAATCGGAGCCACATGATAAAGCATTCAAACATAATGCAAATAATTGCAAACTGATGTATCCAGCAGTTTTTTTAAAAAAAGAAGAATAAATAATTTAGCTTTACACATGGGCAATCCTTGCTAAAAATTGCAAATCAGAACTCTTCTGTTTGAATGTATTTTATTTTGTTAATGGATTCACTAATATGAAAGGCATCTAATTGTATAATGTATTATTAGTCATTTTCTTTGGCATCCTATTAACTTTAAATAATTCTAATATTTAACATTTTATAACATGCACAACAAAGTTCTTCTATCTCCAGCAGAGGAAAAAACATGCATTAATAATAAATTTTTCATAACTCTTTCTACTGTCTATGTTGTGCTACATATTTGAGCAGAAACATTGAAAACCGAAGCGTAAAATAACAAAGCATGTTAGACGGCATTTTAAAAATATACATTGTAATATGCTGTGGTCCTGTAAATACGAGAGCTAGAATATAATTCAGTACGAATAACTTGTCTTAATATTGAGTCACATGTAAAGTGTGAGAAGATATAACTAAGCGCATCTACTAAACGTCTTTTTTTCAGTGATAGCTGAACTGGAGTGTATAAAATGGTGATTAATGCCTCCTAAGGGAAGTGGTCTCCACCACAAGATGTGAGCACCGGGGTTGTGGCTGGGTGCAATAACCACACACAGAAACACCGATAAGCTCTAGCAAATCCCCAAGTTTTCCTGGGCTAGGAATAAGATGACAGGTCACATCATAAGAAATTTTCTCCTTATGGCGTTTTTCCTTTTGTTTTAGTAGGTCAGATCTTGTTCCTGTGCGTTGTGGAAGTATTATGGGAATGAGCAATGTCTAAGCTGCTTAACAAATGCACACTTTCCCCACACCAATCTGTTTTCTGGGGACAGCCAGGCTAGAGCTATACAGCATCCTCTCGGTTGGGTGCTATTAATGTTAATAAAATGCACTTAGCACTTAACATCTCGAGATCTCGAAAGAGCTTGCAAAGCAGCATCATTATCTTTACATTATGGGTACGGAAAATGAAGGATAGGGAGAGTAAAAGATTTGCCCAAGTTTCCATGGTAAATCAGTGACAGAGCCAGGAGCAGAGCCAAAATCTGTTGATTTATAGTCAGCCTCCTATGTAGTGCGCCGTGCCATTTCACCAAACTCCATTTGCCAAGTCCCTACTGTGTACAGAGACTGCAGATAAGGCTGCAGTCGCCCTCTGAAATGTGGATTTTGGGCTCAGAGTAATGCAAAGCCAAATTAGATCTTCAAATGCGGGTCTCCCCTGTGATGCATCTCCAAGTGCAGGGCCACCTGTGCAATGGACGGCGGGGCAAAGATCCATGAATAAGCTGCTTTAAATTCCTCTGTGTTGGGGTTGCTGAGTAAAGGGACCTCGTCCTTGAGGAGCTGCAAGTACGTTTTACATGTGAATGAGGTCCTGGTTTTCATTCCTGTGGTCCTAGGGATGCATCACCACGCATCGTGTTTTGCATGACTAAGCCTCGTGGAGGGATGTGTTTGCGCTGAGTACTTTGTAGTCGCTTTTGAAAATGACTACATCGAGATAATATATGAGCAGATATGTATGTTGAAGGGCTTGTGCTAACATCTCGCTGTGAGATACCAAAATATTACTGGCTATATTTGGTAAGTAGGAAAACGAGGAGCTGAGTAACATGCTTAAGGAAGTTTGTGATGATTCAGGAATACAAACCAAATCTCCTTGTTTCAAACCCTTCGCCCTAGCCCCAGGGTGGTCCTCTTTGCAGGTCCCTTAGAGGGCACGATGCAGAGCAAAAACTACAAAGAACCGGCTGTTTTCCTGCCACCGTGGATCACGGGAACAAGCAGCCAGCCAAGGGATGGGTTTTGGTCAGTGTGCTCACCTACAAGGGCTGGGCATCCTCCTCTGAAGGACTGAAACACCTTCCGGTTCCCCCTCGCAGTTTTATGCCTGTTTAACAGTAATTGTATCAGCGGCAACGATGATGTCTGTGATTAATTTCTTCAGTGTGTTTGCATGTGTGTGTCTGCGTTTCAAGAGATTGCCCTTGAAGAGCAAAGGTAATCAGTAAACAGGGCAACAAGGAATTATTTGTTAGACTAAGAGAGAAATGTAACGTTTCCCAGCCCTCTGATTGCCTTTCTGGAACTCCTGCAGGACCACATCCTGCCTGTTGGGAAGCTCTGACTGAGCTGTAGTCCTCTAGTTTTCAGATTTAACATGATCCAAGGCACTGAGTTACCCACAAGAGGTAGGTAGGTACCTGCTGAGGCTCCACGCATGCCTGCACTGGCCAGTCCTCCATATGGTACAGGCAGCATCTATCCTTAGCATTCGTTCTTCCCGCTGGCTAACCAGTTTTATCCACCTCTGGTCCCATCTTGGCCAAGTCTGAATTTACTGAAGTGCTTCCCGCGGTTAGAATCATAGAACGTCTTGGGTTGGAAGGGACCTTTAAAGGTTCCTCTACTCCAGTTCACTGCAAAGGTGCTGCAATTCGGACATCTGCTTACTTTCTTCCCACTACTGGACAAAGCCTTTGGGGTTCTGCCAGCAGGAGATAGGGCCACGTAACGCTGTGATTTAATATAAATACATGTCGATGGCTGTTTGTTCTCTAACAGACTTTCTGGCTGCGGTCTGGGTGAATAGGTGTGTGTGTGTGTCTGAACTCAGCTTGGCTCTTCGCAGCTCCACAAATGTGTGTGCGTATCTGCATACATCTTGCTGTTGGTTTGTTTGGTTGGTATTTTTTCCCCACCCTGTGTCTAAATAGGCCCTGAAAATCTGAGCTTTTCTTCCTCTCTCACCCTGGTAAGTGATATCAGAGGGCTTTGAAAGACTTCAGGTCTGCAGTAAAGCTTGTACTGCTATGCAATTTTGCGCATCTCTGCTGTTGAAAATGAAGAATTTAGGTTGGTCTTTGTGTTTAAAAAAAAAAAAAAAGTGCTAATATAAGGTGGACAACTACTTACTGTACATCCCTATGCATTTAAAAGTCCCGGTTGGAAGAGAAAGCAAGATAGCAAGAAACACAAACATGTGTTGGATTATTTCTTGTTAAGCAAATGTAGTACTGTGAAAGATTGACAGCACGGGAAACTGGAGTCCTCCATTTATCCACACTTCATTTCTATCCATTTATCCACACTTCATTTCTAATATCTGGCTTCAGCAGCAGATTGTAACCGCAGAGAGGCTATAGACTCTGGGTGAAATGGCACTCCCTTTTGGATCCAGTTTTATAAAAGAAAACAATTATTCACAGAATGCATGTCTTTATTCTTTATTGCACATTTCAAAGTCTCCATGAATACTCATTTGCATGTGACAGCTAATGCTGCATCTTGTATTGGCCAGTAAGAGGCATGATTGCACTAAATTGGAAGCAGCAGGCACAGGTTTTCTTTTAAGAATGGGGGTGGGGGTAGCCATCCACTCGTACTGTTCTCAAGTCTTCAGTCAAAACGATTTTAGAACAGTTGCAAGTCTAGTTACTGGGATAATAAATCCCAAATTAACTGAATATGCAGATTTCGCTTCCATTAGGTTACACTCTTTAAACTGACATACCCTTCACTTTATCTTTTGTTAACAACCCCAACTTTTAAAGCGATCGAGAAGTGGAGAATTGAAAATACTAAACTTGTACTTCGGGAGTGAAAAATGCGGACAGTAACGTTCCCCGAACTGGTATTATTATTCCTTTTTCCCCTCGTTCTTTTTTCGATAAACCTGAATAAATACATTCACTCACCCTGCATAATTTTTCCAAATGATCTTGTTATCTGAATGACACACAGGATAGCAGAATCCCAGCAATGCAGAAAGGCTGCTGCCGGCAATGCTTACAATAAAAACCTATGTACGCAGCAGCAACAGAAAATATTTGTTTGGTAACACATTCCTATTCCCTTTTGAAATGCATGCGGTTTCAACTCGGAAGCACTGGGAGATATCGAGATAAATACTTCTATGGTTTCTATGTAATCCCTTTGAAAATTATCTGGAATATAATGGGGACAAAAGCAGCTCCTTGAAAACTACCCGAAACTCACTCTTTTCTTCAATGTAATCTCCCAGCAAAATAAGAGAGCGTAGGAACTCGCTGCTTATAAAAGGAGATTAAGAAAAACACCTTGAAAAGGTTTGCTATAGAAAACAGCGGATCATGATCACACATTTCCAAAAAAGTTAAAATTGAAAGTTGCTTTCCCCCCCCCCCCCTCCTGTTTCCCGACAGCTACAAGGCTTTCATACTTTTCGTTAGAAAGCTCTTAAATGCCATCTGAATTGCAGCTCAAACATCAGAAAGTTTTTTCATGCGTGCATTTTAAGAACGAGGTTACCTGCAGTACGTTTTTTTCCAGCAAGAAAACTATGTAAAACCATCGCATTCCAGTAACAGACAGGACTTACTTTGTAAGATGGATTTCAAAAGATCTGGAGGCTTCTGTTCCTTATAAAACTATGCCAAAGACTATTTAAGTGGCCAGTAATATAAACATTATGCTACTAACACTGAACAGTTTATCACATAAATATAATTGTCTTCTTTTAGAAGAATAATAAAAGCCGAATCCATATGTTACACATTATTTAAAATTGTTTTCTGCAAGATGTATTAATCCCAGCGAAGAAGCAATTCTTCTACTATAGGAGTATAACAGCAGTTTTATTTTATTACATTGTCATTGTTTAATTTGTTTGTTCCCGGTAGTAGTTTCACAGATTTTTATGAACTGTTACTTTTATGGAAAGTCAAGTTACAAATGATGGACGCTGTTTGCTTTCAGGAAAAGAAAGGTCAGGAAGGTAGATAATGTATTTATTTATTTACTTACTGTACTCAACTTTCTAAAAAATCCCTCAATTCTTAGCAGAAGCTAAAATAGCTTGTGGTTTTCAGACCCAGGAGGCACATATTTTGATACTGCTCCTCAGCAGCACTGCTAGCTCTGCAGTCTATTCAAATTTGGGAGTAGAATTTAAAGCTCGGATAAACAACGTTTGGTAGCAATGGCTGCGCGGAGCTTACAGTTTGTCTTTACAGAAATGTGATCTTGTAGCTAAATGTCATTTCGTGTATTTGGTTTTTATGAATTTGAGCTGAACACCACGGCAATAACTTATTTGCTAAAAAAGCTCACAGTTCCACTTTGGACTAAGTTAATCTCCATCTCTTAAAAAAATAACTAAATTTTTTTTTTCTAGGTAACGTCAGGCTTAATTTTGAATTATCCTGCTTTAGAATTTAAAATTATTAACTGTCACGTGCGAACCTGAACTCTAGATTACTCATAGTGCAACTTAACGACAAGATGATACTTGAAATAACTTTGAGACAAAAAGCAGCTCAAAAAAAAATTGACTGTTTAAATGTAACACGGAAAAAAGGGCTTAAGCTGCTGAAATGTTTTGGGCATGTTCACATCTGTAAATGAGGCTGAAATATCTGGCCTATTTAAACAGGAACAAATCTAAAAATATTTTCATTTTTAAAATTAATTACAGCAGCCCCACCGATAAACAGTCTTTGTAAGGCACCTAAAAAGTAACTGTAAGAGAAAGTGCATAATGCCAAGTATATGAAGTATTTAAATCATGATACAAATCAAAATCAAACTGCAAGAAAAATAAAAAAAAATACTTTAATGTTCCTTTTTGTTTCCTAGTTAACTCGTTCTTATCAAATATGCAAAATACAAGAGAGGCTTTCTGAACTCGGGTACGTGACGGTGGGTTGTAAGAGCTGAAGGACATTTCTCTGTGCTAGAAAATGCACATTGTCTGCCGCCTTTTAGCCAGAGTCTTCATCAGCTGGAATGCCACCAAGTTTCTTATTTGCTGTCCATATCCCAATAGGAAGTACATTGCCATTGCTTGTTGGAATCCTGATCAGATGCTACAAGCAGTTATTCTCTGAATTTTTTTATTTTTTTTTAATGGGTTGTGGTTTGAACATTGCTTTGACTGAAGTTAGTCACCAGCAAAGCTCAGTCTCATGGTGGCCCTGTGCTGTACTGCTTCTTGGCTGTCCAGTTTTGATTAAGGTATCTTCTACTTAAGGCAAACAAACCACCAAATCACAGTTTTTCCTTCCCCCCCCCCCCCCCCCCCCCCCCCGTTTGAACCTGGTATACACTTTTCAAGCTGGATAACGTGTGATAGGCATTAAACCATATATATTCGTATAGACAAACAAGCCTGTGTTTAAATAGATGCTAACTCCGGATATCTGAGGCTTAACGTTGGCTCTCTCCGTGGGCTCCTGTGTCAGTTCGTCTCTTTGTGCCTCTCTTCTCACTGCACCTTTTGTCTGCCTTAATTGCTTAGATTATAAACTTTTTCTCGCTCTCGCTATGGGCTTTTATAATGCCTGACGCAATCGGGCATGGATCTTGTTAGGTCTTGTCACTACTGTCATTTTAATAACCCAGATGGTGATACTACCACTATTATTATTAATAATAATATTAATAATAATAGTATTAAACTACCACCACCAATAAAAACAATAATAATCATCATTACGCTGTTTTTCCTAAGAAGAGTATTCATAGCCCTGGCTGTGAAGCCGCCTTATTCCAAACTCTATAGAAAGTCAGTAAAAGTTTTAATCAATGAAGTTTTAAGGATGTATTTATTTATTTATTTAGATTTTGATGTAAAAAAAAAAAAAATCACATTTATGTGCTGCAGTTTTAGAACTAACAAGATGAGTTTCAACATGGCCGTGAAAAATCTAACTCATTGTTTCACATTATCATATATATTGGCCTCGACATATATGTGTGAGGTTTCTTGTTTGTTTTGGTTTTTTGCTGTCAAGGAAATTACAGCAACACATTTTTATTTCCTTTGTCTGTGTGACAGAGTGGGATACACTCAGGTCAAATGTTGAACTCCATTTTTTTTTTTCTTTTAGTATAAATACATTTTAGATTAGGGCGTATTTTTTGCATATGTAAGCAAGATTATTAGGAGGTATTCCAGTCGCTCTTCAGCCTGAGAATAGTTGTTGACACTTCATTAAAGAATATCTGGGATATTTTTAACCTAGATCAGTTCAGTGACCCAGTTTATAACGCAGCCTCGGTTGTGTAGGTGCAATTCAGGGGACAATGAAGTGCCGCCCAGCGAGTCAAAATGAGCGGGTAGGGCTGGGCAAGAGCGTTTTTAACAGGCATTGAGCACCAAAGGCAGCATCTTGTCGGTCACTGGGCTGAAACCATCCAAACAACTGCCCGAGACTGTTAAATGTAATTGTCTCTTGATTAACCCTTCCCTTCCTGAGGAACAATAGTGCCTACATGGGAAACGGGAGGGCAACCGGCAAATGTGGTGGTGGAACACAGGCAGGAAATAATATAGGCTGGGGCTGGAAAGGGTGTCTGTGGAGGGACTTGGCATCACTAAATGTAGGAAAATCATTCTGGGGGGCCAGAAAGGAGGAAGGTGCTGCCCGGTTGGGTAGACCGCAAAGCCAGGGAAGAAGAGGAGCTGAGCAGGGCGTGGGTGCACCCAGGAGGTTTTGCAAATAATCCCAGCTCTGGTGCGTCTGAAGGGTAAATCAGTTAGGACATCCCTGTGCTCAGCTTGTATTTCGGTCCCATCAGCCAGGTCTCACCAGGGAAACCATGACGGAGCCAGCGGTCGTGTCCGAGAGCACCCTGGGAGAGGTGGGGGAGGCAGGGCTGGGGAAGAGCCAAAAGCCAAAAGGAATGGTGGGACAGAAGGAATGGGAGGGCATTGCAGAGATCACGATTTAGAAAATGACTAAACTTGGCCCAAATTTATTTGACTTCAAGCACCAGCCTCAGATCTCCTCCCAACAGGCGGGTGCTAGAGCAGAAGAAGCTGGATCCAGGAGTAGCCATTGGTAAAAAGGAGTGTGCTATATGTGAAATCTCTTCTGCCTCTGCTTGGTCCACTGGTGCGCTCTGCTTAGGAGGGAAAAACACATATTTCACATGCATACTGCTGATTTACTCTCGGAGGGCCAGAGTTCAAATTTTATTCAAGTCAGATACCAAAACATTGGATATTTCTCTCAATTTTGTGAACCTTTAATAACTTTCAAAACTGGACTAATAATTCCTAAGAACAGAGTTTCTCAGGGTATTCTCTGTACCTTCTTAGCCTGGCAGGAGATACCGTGAGAACTATCATTCTTGTATTAATTTGGCATTTTTGCTTTAAAGCAGATTCTGTGAGTGGGAGAGGGAAGGTGGAATTTAGATACTTCAGAATTATTTGGCTCCGCATCTATTTATCCCACAAATAGATAATATTTCAGTGAAATCATTGAGATTTTACTTTTTTGAGGCTCTCTTGCCTGTCTTTTACCAACTCCCAGTTAAAAATAACCTACTGGCTTTAGAACAGATGTGATCCTCTGTGCTTCTGAATGCCACCTTAAAACTTCTGATCTTCTCAAACCACGTTAAGGTCCTTGTACAGACGGAAGGCACTGGATGGCACCAAAGTTGTACAGCATTTGGCAAGACCAATGCTTAGTTGTTTGTGGCAAGACACTAAACTCGCAGTGATGGTGATGGAGTCCTTCCTCTCCCAAACCACCGTACCCACAGAGGAAAGGGGTTGGGGTTGAGGGATGGGATGGGATGGGAGATGGGATGGGATGGGATGGAGGAGGACTGCCCCATGTACATCTCACAGCTCTCACACACCTATCGCATCTTCTGTCATACATGTCCTTACCCCCGTACTAGAATCAGGTGAGCACTTTGCAGTCTGCCATGTTCTGTGGGTTTAGGCAAAACATGGAACCAATTCCCAAAGGCAGGATCCCTAACAAAATAAAATTGCAGGAAATGTTTAATGTGTAGGAGAAGTATCAGCAGTGATAGAAATGTGGGCATTTGTTGGTTGTTTTTTTTTGTTTTGGGTATTTTTTTTTTATGGCTTCATAAATATCTATTCCCAAGGAAAATAGTTCCCAAAGGCAAAACAGTAAGGAAGCTGATTTGTTTGTCATGGTGTCAAGTTAGTTCCTGAACTGAAGGATTTCCCATGTACTTAGCAAGTGAAAGAAGTCTGATTAAGGCTAAGAATCTCCTGTTTAATTAAGCTTCTCTATACCCCTTCAGGGCAAGCACTGTCTTCATTTCACACATAGGTAAACCACACCAGAGAGAGGTAAGAGGCAATTCCTTTTCCCTGAGCAGAGGACGCAAGCTAAGAAGAAGGCATCTCAGCAGGTTCTGGAGGAAATTCTCCCCTTCTTCAGCTTTGTGGCATCAGTACCTCCTAATGCACGTGGTAGACCTGCAAATGCTACATTCACCTTCAAATTTTGGGTGCACGGTGGCTGTACGTGGTCATGTCTGGGACAAGACAATGCGCTGGCAGGCAGGGGATTTGGATCCCGCCTGTATGTGTTTGGTATCCTTCTCCAGGCTGTTTCCAGAGCTCGCCTCAATCTGCTTTGAGTCACAAAGGAGCAGTTGGGACTGCACAGACTGTCAGTGGTGGAGCGGGGAAGAGATCTCCAAATCTCCTTTGCCCTCCCCAGGAGAAATCTTCATTTCTCCTAATAGAATTACCAATCCCACTTGCAATTTCTAAGAGTGTCTTTGAGGCCCTCACACTTTAGAGCTCTGCTGAGATGTAGGTTGTATGTTTACTCGCCAGGTACGAGCAGTAGAAAAAGCGCGTTCACTACGAGAGATATCATTTTTCCAGAAGAAAGGTAGCCACCCTCAACCACGCCGCTTCGTGAAGTTGTAATGCTACCTTTCAGCACGATGTTGCAAAGTAATGCTAGTGCGGCGTTACGTTAGGTTATTGCAGAATATATATTAATGAGTGCGAGCTCCTCAGGTGAAAGGTCCCACCAAAGCCAGTGGAAGGTGTCGCGTTGTTATCTGTTACATCTCATTTTTTCTCTCATGCTTAGTGTAACTTTAGCTACTACACAGAAATAAATCTTATTAGAAAACCTGCATAATACTGTATTGAAATTGTGATAAAATTACTGGGAGTGTTTGACATTATCTTCTTCTTTTCTTTCTTTGATACCAATATTTTTTTGTAGACTTCTTATACAGGCTGCACTAATTATTGTACCATATAATCCTGTGCCATCAAATAGACTAGTACATTAGCTATTTCTCTCTCGGAATCTCTTCATGCTTTCTCTCTCTGTGAGTCACGTCAGTGACAGCAGTTAAGTAAATCAAAGTTTATAAGACTTGGGGAAAAATTGTCGTACGCTACACACAAAACCAGCTACTGTATTTCAAAGTTTTGGTTGAAGTAACAATATCAAAGGATCTCTGTCATATGGGAATATTTTCCTCTCACATTCCTGCGCTATATACTATTAAAAGGCTTTAGTAAGTGAAGCACAGTAAACCCAAAGTGCCAGTTTATTACTAGTAGGAAAAAAAAGAAAAAAAAAAAAAAAAAAAGGCAAAATAGCAACAGAGACAAACCAAAACCAAATGAATCCTTCCCGTGGATACGCCTCGTGTGTGTCAGTGTGTTTGTGCTTTGCTTTTTCTTCTGCCTTTCCAACAACAATGTTGAAAAAGCAAGAAGTATTAGAGGAGAAATGGTCTGCTTATTTTAAAGTTCTCTGATCAGCAAAAGAGAACATTTCAGACCTTTCTTAACAGTTGACTCAGGTTGGGGTTTTTTTTTGACATTTGCAGGGTGTCCTTTAAAAAGAAGGAGAGTAAAACTCTGTGGCTGTTTATTTTTTTTTGCATAAGTTTCAAAGAAAGAAACTCTTTGGCTTTAGTCTTCAGAGGCAGACGTTTTAATTTGGGGGAGCAGAGGATGAGTAATTTAAGTTACTTTCTTTTTTTCTTTTTTCTTTTCCCCCCTGGAAGAAACTGCTTCTTCACAAATGGCCTTTGCTTTTCTCCTTAGCCAATAAATCATGGGAGGCCCCAACCTAGTAAACCTGCCTTGGACTGATGCTTTATAAGCACTTTAGAGTAGTAATTAATCAACGTGCCACTCTTCAGCGCAGAACATAAGTAATAGGGAGCGAGGCAGGTAATGTTTTCTGGAACAAGATAACGGCAGAGCGGTGCCCGTGCTGGAACCTGCCTTGCAGGGGCATCTTCCCAGGGTTTGCTTTTCCGTCACAAAGTGCAACAGGACCAAAGGCTGGCCCTGGTGGCTCGTGCTCCTTGCGCTCCCCGTTGCCATTTAACGGGCCGTTCAATGGCAGCATCGATCCGCTTTGCTTCGCTTTCGCCACCGCAATGTCTGGAGCAGTTTGCTCTGCTCCTCAAAAACCCTCCGTTCTCGCAGGGGCGTGGGAAAGTCTGCAGAACACCGAGATTGTTTTGTCCACGCACAAATACAAATTCACCCAGCTTGATTGGAGGTATTCTTCCTTGGTGGTGAATTTCTACCTATACGAGGAAAGAACAGGAATACTTGAGAGTAATTACTCCCCCAAAGTGCGTAAATTTTGCCTTTAATTAGATCTCTTTCTGTTGTTTATTTGATATTTGTGTGTTTATTTTCTTCGTCGTAAACAGACTACTTAAAGGTGAACTGCAGAGGGAAAATGCAAATATTTATGGAATAATCTACTGGAAAAGGAGTGTATGTTTTGTGCCAACCGCTGGCCTCAGTCAATAGGAATATTATCACCTTTTGGTATGTCTCCAGTAAAATTGCACCTTTTACCAATATCTGTTTTGATTTAATACTGGAAAAAGGAATGCAAAGCTTTTAGGTTTCAGCTATTCTTTATGGTATATTTTCTCATGAAACAATACAGAGAAAGTAGCTCTTGACAAGTCACATTTTTCCACACAGTGATCTCTTGTTAGAGACCTGTGAGACTACTGTAATTTCCTTCCCATTACTTTGAATGAATTCCATGCACGTGGAAGAGAAAATGGATAGCGGAGCCTGGGTTCCTGTACTACCCACTGCGTAGGTACCGAAAGGAGGATGGAGACTTACCGTGGGATTCCTTACATTGCTCTTCTGCTATACATTAGCTTTAATCTTCCACTGAGCAAAATATAGGCATTTGTAACAAAAATAATGAGAGGTAGCCCTTTGGAGACTCTATGGTATGGGTCAGATTTGCCTTTCAGTATCCTGATGTAAAACACTGAGATCAGAGAAGTTACACCAATGTAAAACAGGTGTGCACAGGCACATACGTATATAGGAAGAGACGTGTATTTCCTTTCATTTAACAAACATATATAATTCAGACCTTAACCTCTCCCAAAATAAACCGTTGTTAACTTCAAATTGCTGTTTCTATCAATCGGAGGTTTTTACTGGTAGCGTCCTCTCGACCATAGATAAAGATCACCAGATAACCAACCTTAATATCTGCACTAAACAGCTCCTAAGTCTGACCATGCAAACACCATGATACCCAAGCCCTGCAACCTCACAACAAACTTCTCTCTGCTTAAAAGGACGTGAGCAATGACGATACACGCATCCATTCCGCGCGAATCACGTGCATGGTTTTAGCTCCAACCTAGGATGAATTAACTTCTATTCCCAAATCTCTGTGCACAGTGTTAAGTTATCTGGGGTTAATTTGCTGGAAAAAGGATTAGAAACAAGTCGAGTTTGTGTGCCTCTGAGAAGTAAGATTTCGTCTCGGTTGTTTATATGTAGGCATCGAAAAAAATCTGGAAGCAACAGGGTACGTGGAGGAAGAGGGAAAGGGTTACAGCCTCGAGTTTCCCGAGAAGCACAGCTTGCCGTTCTGCTGCGGAGAAGGTTTCTCCATCTGGCAAGCCTCCTGGGATGCCAGACTGGAGCAACCAGTTTGCAGGAGCTGTAGAGGGGGACACCTTCCCCGGCCGGCCGTCACCGCAGCCAGGCCCATACTGGTGCCAGTGCTCTTGCTTCTACCCATCCGCCTCCCACCAGCCTGCTCTGGGAGGTGGACTGGCTGCGCGGAGGGGGCTGCGCGGGGTGGCGGTGGTTACGAAATCTCTTGAAAATGCAAGGATATAATATCGGTGCACTCCAAGTAGCGTGGGTCAAAGTGCGAACGAGAAAAAAGAGGGGAGAATTAAAGCAGCTGTCAGAGCAACAAAGGGAGTTCCTTGGGCTTCCTCTTGCACAGGCTAAATTAGGTTATGGGAAATAAAGGAAAGCACTTTTTGTGTTTTATTGAAACATTTCTAAACTGTGCAAAATACGGAGATGACAATTACTGTGAATGTTTACTTACAAGACTTTCCCCCCCCGCCCCTGCTTCCACCCCACTTCCCAAACAGAGTTTCCAGTGACATTAACAATAAAGAAATGTGCTGGAAAATAGTTCTGCTTCATGAAAGGGAACGCTTTGGAAAACTCAGTTGCCTATCGAGGAGTTGCGTGTTACACCTGGAGATGAAATTCTACCACGCAGTGTGAAATAGCCCTTCTTTATGTCCCAAATGCAGAGGAGCCTTAACTATAGCATTTCTGATAATGCTTCCATAACGTGTGTGTGTGTGTGTGTGTGTGTTCTCTGAGGCATTCATTTGGCTGGCACATTGGAAAATGGTTAACACAGTGAATGTGGGGTGTCATTTTTGTAGTGGAGAATGTGTGCCAGAAGAATTCAACTGTAACCACTAAATATTTGCTTAAAAATAATTTTAACCATCTGGACTCCTTTTTTTTTTTTTTTTTTCTTATTATTCTTATTCTTCTTTTGAGGTGGGGTGAGAAGGGAGGATTTTAATAGGAATGATTTGTGGTTACAAAATGAATTTGGTTAATTTGGTTACCACCCCCATTTATATGATGACTACAAATAGTCCCTAACATCTGAAGTTTTAAAGAACCAGCAGATTTTTCTCTCTTGAGCTTCAGAAGCTGGAAACGAACTTACAAAAGACAATAAATTGTTCTTGATGGAATAAATAGTTTGTGGGGTTGCTATTGTTCCTCTTGACAATACACTAACATGTGCTAATAGAGGAAGAATTGAAGAGCTTGCGTAGTACGGGCTCTTCTGCCAGGCGGAATTTTTCCACTTTGGAGCAGGGAATCAGGTTCCCCGCTCGCAGGGCAGGGAAAACGCGGCGATGGGATTCCCGGGAGCCAGCACCTGCCGCCCATCCCGGCGCTGGGAGAGCTCCGGGGCTCCTTCTGCAGCGAGCTGGGCAGGAACGGCGTGTGCTTTGGAGGAAACCTCACAGTCACCCGCAAACCTGCCCCTAGAAGAGCCTTGTCAGAGCTCACGGGCTGCCCGGGATCATTTTCCTTGGCCAGAATAAGGATGCTTGCTAAAAGCAGGGGTGGAATAAGAGTTTTCTTGTCTCTCGTACTTAAAGGGATTATTTTATTTTATTTTTTTTTTTTACTGTGTCTTACTCAAGAACATACACCTTGTTTTTAAATATTCAGAGTTCAGTGACAGATTTTTTGGTTCTGAATCCGGTTAAATATAGATGGTGGATGTACATGTTTCTATGTTCTCTGTGTCTTGCCTTAGCATATTAAATGAATGTTTTAGGGAGCCTGCCATAAATACATCTGTTAAAAGATTTTTGTCATACTTTGAAATGCCTAAGTCTTAACAGCTACCTTTGTACGCTAACGATATACTAGTAAATGCGCAGAGGAGATATAAAAAACTTAGGGAAAATGGGAAAACTTGCATGTAGCGTTCTTGCTTTAGTAGCTCTCGGAGACACTTTTCCTCTGTTTTCTCATACACTGCAGCACTGGTTTCATCCAACTCATTGTACATTAGGAACAATTTAGTATCGTTTCATTTAAAATATGCAAGCTTTATATGGAGAGTAAATGTGTAGCCACAAGGTAAAATTAAAAAAAAATATATTAGTCTCATCATTAAAAAAAGCCTTTAAAGTTTCCATTATCCATTATGTCAGGTAGCAAATATCTTCTCAATGTAACTCCAGACATTAAATCTGTCAAGAGGCATGCAGTAAAATAAATGTCTGGGATACCTTCATAAACAAAAATCTTATTTCCATAATTCATACAGCTGGCTGGCATTTATTGGCACGTCAGGTGCAATGGGGACATTTCAGGAACATTAACATGTACAGCATCATTTGTCAACAAAGCAACAATGTAAGCAAATCGTTCAGAACTCATACAGATTTACAGCTTTCTCTGCCAGCTGCTAATTACGGTGTGCTCTGCCTATTTGGTATGGTCTTTTTTATTGGAAAATGACAAAGGGGTTATGGTATCCCAGTTTGGAATATAGATGCGCTTTTAGTAATAATATGAGTGGTAATATGACTACACAGCCTGGAGTTTTGATCTAGTTGCACTGGTCTTATAATTGACCGGTTTTGATTGATGAAGGACAAAGAGAAATTCACGGTGATATTTACTTACTGATAGAAGTAACCTCTGCAAACAAAGAAATAATAAAATATCAGAGAGCAGAAAGAAGTATCTTTGCTTTAATATTGTTTGGTTTTTTTCCTACTCAACATGACAGGCAAAATTCAATCCTCACTGAAAACCTGATTTGTTTATCGAGCAGCGTTTAGCAAGCCCTATATGTTACAAACTGGGCAAATAAATACCCTGCGAACGTTGCTGAATCCACTTTGATAAAAAAGACCTAAACTTGCAGCATTTTAAGCTACGCAAAGGTTAAATAAAAGCCAACGATACCATCTGTAAGGGCCAAAATACACGCTAATTATCTGCTTTCAGCATCCTCTGTGTCTGTCTGTCTGTATTTCTCTCCCTGTACTTGGGCGTGTGTGTTTATGAATGTATGTGTTTTCCCAAGTTAATGACAGCGAGTCAGTTCTACTTTTTATTTCCAAGCTTTGGCCAGTTTGCATTTTAATCTCATAAAAATATAATTAGTAGGGCTTTATGCTTCAGATGTATAAATTAAATACGCTTTCATAATTATTATACCTGTTATTCAGCCAAAGGTAAGAGGATTCTATTAGCTAAATACATATTTAGACACCTAATAAAATTCCTTATTCAGTTCTATTTCTTCGTTTCAGTTCACGAACAGTAACCACTATTCTGAGTTAAGATCTTGACCGTTTAATTTTTAAGAAAAAAAGTAATTAGACCATATTATGGATTAATCCCTTGCCAATTTTCATTTTTTAAATCAAAGTAATTTTAGACTTGGGAACTACATAATTTTATGCAAAGAAAGTATGTTTTGCCAACCTTATTAAAATCTTTAAAGACCATATTTTCTATAGGCTTCCAAAAATTATCCCAGAAAAATGTGTGGGTGCACCCATCTGTACACATGAATGGGCAGCTAGGAGCATAATTATCCAGTTTTGCACGTGCAAATGTAGGTGTTTAAGTGCAAATTAGCTGGCCCCCGGACTCTGCTGGGGTATTTTTGCGAGCTGATTAATAATATTTCCTTGAATTCCATAATATAGGTTAAAATCCCTGAAGATTTTTAGGGAGAACAATAACTTTGCTGTAAAGTGTCTGAGATTAATAAAGTCATTTAAAATGTTACTGATGCAACAGCTTAATGCCAGTATTTGGGTGTTATTTTGGTTATAACAACTATATGATTCTTTCAATATATTAAACTCTATTGGCTGTGGCTCCGGCACGATTACTGTCTGCCACTGCTTCTCCAGTAGCAAAATGCACACGTTCCTAAAGAAAAAACTAGTGCGCCAGGATTATAAAAAATTGACCATCAGTCTAAGTTTGTATGAGCAATCAGAGCCGCTTCCGACTCGAAGTTATTTTGTATTAGAAGCAATTTACCCATCTGGAAGAACAAAGATCTTTGCAAATGTTGAAGTGACTGACTTCTAGCAGATGCTTAAAGAAAGTTAAAACCCTCAACTACTTCTGAGATGGCTGGATTCGATCTCAGGTCTGGAAATGTAAAATACATTGAAGTGCTCTTCTAAGCCTAGAGGAAGCTCCCTGGTACCTTGCCTTTGTGGTCCCTACCTGAGGATGCTCTCGCCCACCAGCACCCCGGCAGGCTCGTTGCCCACACAGCTGCATGGCAGTTTTCTAGGAAAGGGGAGCAGTTGCAAAGCTTCTTGAATGAGACATGGAAATTAGTGGCTGCGTCGCCTCGGTATTAATTGCGTGACTGTTCTGGGAGAGCAGGCTGTCTGGGAAGGGGTGAGCTGTGGGGATGAACCTCGATAGGAGCTTTGTGGGGAGCAGGAAGAAGTCGGGAGGGAGAAGAAGGGATGAGGCATAGGGCATTTGAGGGGATATGAGTTTCTTGGGTGTGGGTTAAATTGTGCCTGCATGCTGCTATAGGGGCTCAGGGATAACGAGGAAATAAATACTTAACACAGAACTTAATAAATAAGGTTGATGACCCCTGGAATTCACAATTACCCCCAATATGGTACTCAAATGCAACAAAACTACTGACAGTCCTGACAGACCAAGACCAGTTAATGGAAAACTAACTTTATGCTGTAATTCAAGATTGTTTGAATTTACCTTATTTGTGAAATTTTTCCATTTGTGTTCATGTCTTTGTACATTTGAAGAGGAAGTTTAGTCATTCCTTGATCCATAAAGATTGCTTTTCTTCCTGCTCCCTTTGATTCCCCTTGCCTAATAATAATGGGCATTATCTTATATCCATATTTAATTTTATTATGTCACTAGCATTGCAAGAAAAGGATGTTCTTTTCAAACATTGTAATGCATTTAGTATTTCACTAGTCATCAGTTAAATCAATTTTTCCCTTTATTGGATCTGAATTATAAATCAACTAGTCATTGTATGGGATACTGTATATGAATGTACAGTATATCATTATGATGTATCCTATAATAATGTCTCTTAGACATGAAAACTAAAGATGGTGGTTTAAAGTGCTGAGAGAGAAAAAATTGGAAACATCTGTTAGTAGGAAGTAGAGAAGACTTTTCATTAAAGTTTGTCAAGTGTATTTGATAGGAAGAACACACTGGGCCGTATTCTGCCACCCCTTACATACATCCACCCGGTATCCAGCGTGTTATTTCTATCTCGTGTAGAAAAGCCATCGGAGACACCGAAAAACCAGCTCTCTACTTTGAGTAAGGCACAGTACAGCAGCCTGAGAAACCCGAGACCTGGGGCAGAGCGAGGATTCGCAAGTTTTACAGGAAAAGAGATAGAGCTTATTACAATACAGTCAGTGTCTCGGTCTTCGTCTGTGCAGGGGTAACGACAGCTGCGTTGCTCTTACGCCGAGTGTGTCGGCAAGCTTGTGCGGAAGAAGTGATGTGGGAGAGCTTTGGGTAAAAAACGCTTTTATTTCCACTTAGGCGCTATTCTCAAGAAGAGGAAGTCTTCAAAATGAAAAAAAATAAATAAAAAAAATAAAATGTGAGGAGGTCAAAGAAAAGGTATTCGGAGGCATCCAGTTAGGAGATTTCACCAACCAACGTACCTTGGACAAGCTGGCCAAAACCAGACTAAAAATTGCTAAAAACTTCTGGAGTGGAGTGTTTTAGCCTATTTGCACTGGAATCCCTTTAAGCAGAGGCAACTCTGTACTTAAGGAAGCTCAACAAAGGCCATTTTGCGCGTACACAGGCACTGTGTACTGATGGGTTGCTGCTCCAGCTGTGCAGCCCCCGCACCACCAGTGCGCCAGCACCACCTCGCAGCCTTGTCCTGGGGCTGCAGGAGCTCCCACAGGCGCTGGGGGGAAAACACAATAGTTACGTGTTCATCTCACTCACGTATCATTTTTGCATGCTGCCGAAGGCACGTATGAATGCGTGCCTGGGTGTGCTTTCCACTTTATAACTGCTTAGGTGCAACATGAAATACCTTCTGCACCCCTTGGAAGAGCACCGTAAGCACGGCCCGCGGCCTTTGATGCTGTCCGGCTGCAGCATAGACCGCTCAAACCTCCTCCTGCAGGTGTAACAGCTTAAAAGCCGATATCTCGCCTTGCCTTTGCAAGCTTTTCCCATTTCTTCCTGCACTAAGCGGCCTCTGAGCCCCGTCGTTTCCATGATGATATCCAGGACTATAAAATCAGAGATAGCAGTTGCGGGGCCCAGCGCGAATTACCCCCGAGTCAATAGAAAACAGAATATTGCTTATTGATTTGGTCTAGCCTGTTGTGTAGTCGATGGAGAGCAAACTAATACAAATAAAATGAATCAATTGGAAGCTGGCTGTGGGCCTCAATGAGTCATATGAAGTAGGTTTCTGATATCCTTTATCATCACGCACAGCCAGCGAAACAAGAGTGCTACTGTCTTCTGCTGGCGCAGAGAGTTACCTCAGGCTATTCTGAAAAATGCTTTTTTCTTATTTTTAGACCTGAATCAGCCCATGCTAGCAAATGTATTCTTGTGAATACAGATCCTACTTTGTTGTAATGCCCATGGGAAGGCGGTAGTGTAACCTGTTTGGATGCAGCTGCAGACCACCTGTAGAGAAAGTCAAATTAGGGAGAGACCCCACTGTTCTTTGCATTAATGCTTTTTGTGTGGTGGCTTGACTTCCCCCTCCCTCCCCCTCCGATGTATCTTTCTCAACTGGGGAGATAGAGAGCACATTTTAAGACCTTCTGTCCCTTTAAGGCATCCTGTGATTCAAAGAAAATTTGAAAGACTGTAAAAACTCCCCAGTCACCAATGAGCGATGGTGTGCAAGAAGTCTTAACGCTTTTAGGATGACTTTTCTTCCTGGTCTTCTTGCAGGTTTGGGGGATGTTGGGTTTGTCAGGTTGGTTTTTTCCGTTCTGTGCTTAAAGGGCACATTTATCTCTCCCTCAAGGAATCTACCGTGTTCCGGGAATCTTCGAAGTTTTCAATGAAAAAAGTGGTTGTCAAGAATTAAAGCCCAAACTTGCCGCACTTTTTGTTCCATTGTTTCTAAATAAAAGCCTCGGTAAACAAAAGAAAAGGGAACAAGCCTAAGTGCAGGGCCTGCGTACCCTGCCTATCCGCCTGAAAACGGGTATGAGCTCACTGGTCCCACTTAACGACACAGGAATTCCCTTTTCATACAGATTTGTCTGAGTTCAGGACAGAGGGAGAGTTAGGCACGTAAACCAACTGGTTTGAGGAGATCGCGTGTCCTTGGTATGAGAAGTAGTTTCAGTTCTCCTGTTACCTCAGTCGCGACTGCAGAACACTCCTGGTATCTGCAGCTTCTCGGTAGATTCGGCTTTTATTCATTTACCAGGTAGTATTTTGTTGCATAATGATGCAACATCCTACCTTATGTCACATAAAAACTGCTCGTAATGAAAATTTCATGTCACTACTTCGTTTCACCCCATTTCTTCGCAGATGAATCCCACTGTTTTACCAATCGTTGACGTACTAGTTAACACAGGCAGAGTTTGTAGATGGAGGTAATGTCATCAAGCGTTGCCTCATTTTAAATTCCTTCCTCTCGCTGGTGGTATCAATGTTCACTGCAAAGACACTGATGATACTGAATTTAATTGGTATTTATATGTAGGGTCATGTGTACCCTCCAAGAAGTTTCTGTGTAACTTTTCCCTAATTGAAATTAGATTGAAGTGTTGCTGTGTACACTGCGACTTAATGGTGACAACGTTGAGCCAGCTTCGAAGCTCAGATGCATGGCACGCATCCCAAGAAATCTGCTATGATGCTCCCACATACATCTATGCATATTTTTATGGTACAAGAGACATAAGGTGTGGAAAAGGAGCAGTCTCTTTAAGGGGGATGTGGCAACCCTATCTGCCAGTCATCTTGCCTCTGCTGTTCTATTCCTTTTACAGCCATTCTGCCTTTCTGGTATCTATAACATCTTCACATACATGTTCAATGTCTGCCCAGCTATTAGAATCCATGGGAAGGTGAGATGCCATAAGAAGTTATTAGAATCCATGGGAAGGTGAGACGCCATAAGAGTAATGGACCAGTAGCATTGGTCCTTTGTAGAAACCCTTTTTCGTCTGGCTTGGGGATGGCTTGCTGGCTGATGAATGGCCATCTTATATTCCAGATAACATAATGTATGACCGACACGGTCTGCAAACCATTTTGGGAATCGGTCTGAAGCTCACAGCTGCTGAGCAATGCGAGGGCCCAGTGCTGCCGTTGGCTATAATGGGAGCTGACCGTGAAATACCTGCAGCACCGTATTTCGACTCCATGCAAGGGCAGCCCAGTAACGCATACGTAGAGTATGGAAAAGTAACTCCTCACTGGTAGAAGTGTTTTGACTGGGAGCTTAATTTATAGCGGCTCATGGAATTACAATGTGTAATAAGCAATGTCCTTGAACATTTTTCATGCGCTTCTAAGTGACTCTCTGAAAAGCATCGGTTCTCCTCGTAAAAGTCATTAAACTTTTTTAAGGAAGAAGTAGTAGTCTAGGTTAATAATCATCACAGTGCTGTAAATACTAGTGGCTAATTAGCGATGTGAATAAATTAAATACATTTCAGGTAATAATGGCAAAGTGGAGGAAAATCACTAAATATTAGCAAAGCTCCAAAATCTAACTACTTTGTGTTGCATGCTGTTTTAATGACTGCGATTTAAAAATGTGCATAATTCCAAAGAGATCACATGTTTCACATAATAAAAATTACTATGACATAAAATATATATTTTCTTAAAAAGTACTTGTAATATCAAAAGGACTGTGAAGTATTAGCCATTTAATACAAATTTATCTTTTCTTGCAGATGATTACATTTTCATTTTAATTGCTCACATTTCCCGTTCTGATCTTAATGTTTTATAGTAGGCAAGACATGCCACAAAGAAAAAAAAAAAAAGATTTTATTTGTTAGTTAACAGTCTTCAGAAGTCCTAATTTGGCCAATGTGTTCTGCTGCAAAGTCTTGGAATGCTGTCTTGCAGTTTCAAAAGTGATCTTATTTGGCTTCCCAGAAACTATTATGCCTGGAGGATGCCATGAGAACAAGGGCTGCCTTGTTAACAAGTAGAAAACTCTCAAAAACAAGATAGGATCCTGATATAAATCATAATTTAGATGCACAGAGCTATGTTCACAACCACAGTAATGTAATTCATTTACATCTAGTTATTACTTATCTCCACCCGAACTACTAAGTTCAGGAATGCAGCTGCCTTGTGCCTTGTGACTCGTGGGGGTTAGGGAAGAATGACATCACCAAATTTAAGCACATTACCATGCTGACATAGTGGCACCTTGTTTTCCCTTCCGCGGATAGAGCGAGGATTGTGTGCTACCCCCCATTCTTCCAAAGAATACCTTTTTTCCCCTTTCAAGCAGCTGCTATATGAAGGGTTGCAAATGTCACTTCAACTAATGATGAATGATGCTTGACCCTTGGACCTGTTACTATGAATTTTATGCAATGCTAAATTAATATGAAAGATCTCTGCTAGAAGACTTCAGCTATTATGCATGCAGCATAAATGATATGTTAAACAATCCAAATTTTTTTCTCATAACCATGGCAAAATGCAGAGCTGCTTTAACGTTTTGATGTGTATTTCCACTTAAGATTAGTATCTTTTAGTTCTAAAAATATTTTTGGTAAGCAAATCGGTTTGCGAAAAACATTGTCAAAAGGGCAACTGGCCCACATGTCTTTGTTGTTCACGTTTGAATATAATTAATTATGTAAAGCAATAGTTAGTGGGAGCTTAACAATTAGTAGAATCTGTCAAATAGTCACACGGAAATTACTAACTAATTGAACTACTGGTCCTTTATTGTTTCAGGAAGCAGTACAGAGTGTCATTCTTTTATCTCATGAGTTCGTTATTATCACACATCACATTTTTCGAGCGGTATATGCTTCCTGGTAGACTAATACATAAATAACCCTCCTGGTAATGTCACAGTGTGCAAGAGCGTTTGAAATAAAAACACCTGTTTTAATTAGTATTCAGATTTGTGCCGTTAAAAAATGATAATCCTCTTGCAGTTATATGACATTTTTAAAGCTTTGCATTTCCATCTGTATCTTATATTATGATGTTTCAGGATTGTCGTGAGTTAATTATGTTAACTTCGGAAACATTGCTTGCATTTAGAATGAAAAACTTCAGCTTGAATAGCCAGGAAAGCAGATGCTATCTTTCTTGTCAACTGCTTTGTTGTGCGTTGCCTTGAAACTTTTTATAAGATTCTGTATCCAAAAGGAAGTATAAATCTCCGTTTATTTGAAATGTTACCCTAATCTAATCAATATTTTAATATATTTCTTGTGGGAGGGACCCGAATGTATCTCAAGGAACCAAAGACAGGAAAATCTCTTATTTTATGTTGAAATCCTCCTGTTGTTACAAGTCCATTCACAAGATTAATTTGAAGAACAGGGAAAAAAAGCATGCATTATGAAGTTTAAAAAAAATGTTTTGAAGCCTATCTTTTCTGCCCTGAAATATATGCCTGTAAGTTCAGGTGGAATCAGAGGAATTAGAAATATTATAATTAGAGTATGCATGGAGATAAACCCTGCGGAAGGGAAAGGTAGGCACAAATATCCCGTTAATGCGGCAAATCTGCATTACGACCTATCACAGAGCAAGTGAAAACGCAAAACGTGGATGTGTGTGTGAGATGGAGGGAAAGGTGAGATGTTAGAAACGATTTGGTGTCTCTTCCTTCCACGTGAGACTGCAAGGCATGTGTGGGAAAGGGGAAAACATCATGAGCCTGAGTCACCCATGTTTCATTACACCCCTTCTCTGCCAAGGAGGAACCATAAACGTTGCCAAGGGTGTTTACATGCGCCCAGGGGTATTTATGCGTCTTCTGAGGCCCATTAAGAGAAGGTATAGGAAGGCTCATGGAATTGCACGTGGCAGGGTGGATGGACTTACATTTTTAAGCCGACATTGGCCTCGAAATGTCAACCTTTTGGTTAAAAAGACCTGGGCAAGGTCTCAAATGCTTCTGCGTACGCAGCTCTTGATTCCACCCATTACGCAATTCCATGCATTTCATGAACACAGGTTTGATCATAAACTTAGGGCTTCCATATTTTTAAAAGCATCATATTCCTCAAACAAAAGCTACTTTAATTGCCATAAAAATTTTGATGTTTGTAAGCAGGCGCTGCACAAGAGAAGCTAAAATGCGCAGAGTGACCCATGCCCAGATCAGGACATACTTTAGTGTCTGGTTCTCAGCTGGCATGGCTTCAGAGCGGACATAGCGCCGAAGTTGATGAATTTGTATGAAAAAAGTGCATTTACCGAGAATCTTCCCTATTCAGGGTAACATGTGATTCTCAAAATGCATAAAAATATTTGAAAATTCATGTTATTATTATCAAAGGACATTTCGTTAACATTTGAAAGTCCTTCAGTGCACTTGAAGATATATTTGTTTTAGCAACTTATATAATCCCCTCCTGTTTAAAGTTTTGTTTTAAATACATACAATTATCATCTCATATGCCCTGATTCAGTAAGCACTTAGAAGCATTCCTATCTTTAACAGCATAGCTAGTCCTGCTAATATCCAGGGAATGGAATTAGAGCTTCAGATATTAGCAAAAAGTAATGCAAATGTGAATTAAGCAACATGGTTTTGAAGTAAGTTGACTGAGGACTTTTTATTTCTTAGACTGAATGCGAAAGTTTGACACACAAAAAAAAAAATCAAAGCAAGCATTACTGATATTAATAATTATTAAAAAAGTATATAAAGTTGGATATTTTCAGCTGGTAACTAGAAGGAATTAGGCACTGAAATGAACTTCCAGTAAGGATAGCGAAGAAAAAACCTAAGAGCTTTTTAAGCAGAGCCATCAGCAGAAATACAAAATAAATAGACATATGTAGAGAGAGAGACACATATATGTATGGACATCTAGAATAATAATAATATTGTTGTTGTTAAACATGAAGTCACATTAACTAAAACACATGAATTTATATGCATTGTAGAATATAACCATTTCCAAGCTAACGAGTCATTTGAGTGCCAAATAAGTACCATTAACGAGTATCAAATTTATCCCGTAACTTTTCCATGCAGTTAACCCTACATCTGACGTGGGACTTTGCTACTTTGCTCTTAGCGCCTCGTGTCTGTGCAGGAACCTACACGACATGAAGTGATGGTGTTCTCTGTCCTATGTAGTCTCACACATCGTAGAGTTGATAACAAATTGTCACATTAGGTACCAATTTCAGCCAAAATTTCAGGACCTGAACTAGAGGATATGAAGCATGAATTATTCTTATGGCCCAAGCACAGGCCTGGGTTCTCCGGCTTACGTTTTTTCAAGACAACTCAGTTTATTGCTAATAGAGAAAATAAGCAATGCATAAAGGCAAGGTGCAAGTATTAAAGTGCTAGTTTGAAAGTATTTAACAAAACTGTCCTTTCTTTTTGAATAACTTGAATAAAGTGTTTAAATGACCTCTTCCTAACCAGAAGAGAATATAGAGAAGAAATTAAGCTTTATTGGTAAATTAAAGCCCAAATCCCATGGTTGATGAGAGATATGGTCCGTTTGAAATAGTTACACTTTCAGACTTTCTCTTCTACAATCAGCGGGTGGAGACCAACATAATCCAATTAATTGTAATTCCCTTTTGTGGCACTGGTACAGTGGTGAATGATATAGTAAGTCCATTGAAGTCTTATCTTTGGTCAGATAATCCAAATGGATTCATATTATGAAACAGTCCTTTATAAAAGTTCTGATGAACAGAAGTGTTTTGACTTTAGTGAACCAAAAGATAAATTCTGTACAAAATAAAATGTTTTGTCCTTGACATTTACAGAGCTTGCATATACCTGATTTAATGTAAGAATACTTCTCTCAGCTGGCTTATTTCAAAGACCCCTTTCATTAAAAATAAATAAAAATCCAGAATTTGTTCTCTGGACATCCTACAAACCTGTGTGTGAGAACAGATATTTATACGTATGAGTAATCTTTACTCTTCTAAATAGTCCCATTAAAATAAATGTGATTACAGATGTAAGGAACATAGGTATAACGTTTTGAGACTCATTTTATTTTCTACTTTTCCAATAAAACAGTAAACTAATATTTCACTGATAATACTTATAAGTGTAAACAAATCATATATGTATGTTCCGTTTCAGTACTGCGAGTGGACTAGGGGAATTGCCTAATTTTAGCTCAAGCTTTGATCTATTTACATTTGGAAGTCATTTACATAAAGGAAGTCATAATGATCTTTATTGTTTTGTTAATTATTTCCTTTGATTATTGAAACTCACTCACTGAGGCCCCAGCTTATTGTTATCGGGGTCAGTCCCAATAATAAATTTGGCTATGTGCAATAAGTAAGGATTGGGAGGTATTCTTGGTTTTTGTTTTCGTACAGACCCTCTCAGTTTAACGATCACTGGAGACGGGACTGATTTAATGCATCAGTAGTCTGATCCAGTGCTACGCATTTTGGATTTCTCCTTTCCTTTAAAGTTGTCCGTAGCAAGCCCACGTTACGGCAGGAGTGTTTTTACTCGTAGCACGTTGAAATCTCATATTTACTAAAGGATACTGAGACACTGTTTGTGGGAGACAACACACTAGACCGTATATTGAGGTCGGATCTTTTCAGAGTGTCTCAAAAATATTTTTTTTCTTTCTCCTTTTTTTTTTTTTTTTTTCCCTTAAATTGTCTGGTTGAAATTTAATACAAAGAATTTTTTACCCTTTGGGGTGCATTACATATGAAATAATTTATGACCCATGAATCACAAGAAGGCAGTGAATTAGGTTTCAGATAAGTCTGCCAAATATTACAAAACATTGTGTACAGATTTTTGGACTATGAAAAGGCTTTTGACAAGAATGGAAATAGAATCAGTGTTAGAAACAGCAAGAAGGAGAAGAACAGAAGAGCTATATGACAGAATCCGAAAGCACTCTGAGTTAGTAGTACAATTAAAAAGATAGGAATATGAACATATTTTTGAAGTATGAAAATGGGACAGAGAGTCATTGTCCAATTCCTTTCTCTATTAGATCTTGAGAGCCTTCAATTTATTTAAAATGTAGATTTGTAGACACTGATACACGCAATTCTGATAAAAGACCTGACTGTAAATGGGAAAAAAAAAGAAAGAAACCTCTAAAATTAGATTGCAGAGAAGCATACTGCAGAGCAATTACACAATAAAAAATGTTAATAACAGATTTGAAGTCGGAAGGGAGATATTTACCTTGACTAATGTATGTACAGACAACATATGACTAAGTGAGGAAGATCAAGTTGAACGCAGAATTCAGAATGGACTTTTGCCTTTGAATAGTAAAATGTATCATGAAAAGTAAGTTCCTGATCTAGGCAAGTATTTGATGTTTGTATTCTGCAGTCTAGGGTATAAGAAAGAGAAATACTAGCATCCACCTAGAAAATGGAATAAAATCCATTAGCTGGCACAGAGAAATGAGAAAGTCATTAGTCTGGTTTAGAATAAAGAGGGAAGAGTAACCAGAAAGAAAAACAACATAAAGTGTGCTTTAACTACTTAGGAAGAAGCTGAAGTTACACTCAACAACTAAGTAGAGAGAATTAGATAGAGGATAGAATCTTTCCTCTGTAAGACAAATGTAATTTTCACTCAGCACAGCAATTTCATTTCTATGAGTTGCAGAAAGTCTGTCAAGCTCCATCCTTGCGCTTGGGCAACCTTGGTGCTCCAAAGCTGAGGAACCTCTGCGCCGTGGGAGGCTATGAGCTGGGTGGGAATTCCTCCATGCTCTTTCTTTGTCCCTTTCTTTAAACCCTCGGGGGTATGTGAGTATTTTTTTGATGCCAAAGGAAGGAATAATTTGGCCCTTGAGGTTTCAGTTGCTCACGTTGGGTATGTCTGCTCCTACTCGTTGTTAACAAGTCACCGCCGAGAGAGTCTCTCAGAAGTACGTTGATCTGTAGACAGGTGGTCACTTTATTCTTAGGGAGCTTTCAGTTGCCTTTTGGGGGGGAAATATTCTATATTTACAATCACTCTTTCTCCCATACAGAACAGTTGATGCAACTAAGTTTAATCAATTTTAAAAGTACTTGTAATTATAATCCTATTACAGGAATCATGGCTTCAAATCACAATGATAGAAGAAGCTAAATCAAAACTAATATCGCTGCCATCTGAACCTGTAGCAGGTATTGGCAGCGAATGATGTATAAGAGTATCTTAGTGCTGATACCTGTCTCCGGCCATCAAAAGGATTCTCCTTTCAGCATCACAGTATATTTTTATGCTTCCAGTTTCAAGCAGCAACGGATGGCATAGAAATTTCCCCGACGCAATGGCGTCGCTAGCCGATCGCTTTTTTAAACCTTTGAACTACTCTGCCTGCTTTCACGATGTACCATTTCTCAACTTCTCGAATGTACTGGATCTTTTTTGCAGAAACAATGAGATAGTTCATCCCCCTCTTTCTCTGCGGACTTCTGTGGAATTATGCGAGGATGAATATGACCCAGTGTGCCCAAGCACAGAAATCTTTTCTTTTTCTGGCGCAGATTGAGATTTAAGTTAGCAGTACTTGGTTGTTTCACCATGCCCCCAGGTCAGAGAACTGTCATTTCAGAGAACTGGAATAAACAACACAGAGATGTTCTGCTTTTTAGCTTAAGTTGCTCGGTAGTTTGCGCCTGGGCTCCATGGAAATGGGCACTCCAATAATAAACAAACACTCAGGCATTGTAACATCGTGCCTTAAATTTTCAGTTAAAAGGTCATGCCATGTTCCTCTAGCAGAGGAGGAGTAATGCATGCAAGCTTTATTTTGCTGACTATATCCTTGATAATGCATCAATGGTAGCATGGGATGGATTCAGGAGAAGCTGCTTAGAAATACACTGTATACAAAATCTAATTATTTGCTTAGCTGACATTTTCTTTGATTTGTTTAAACACTCTTGGAAGTGAAGGACCATGCCCTGAGTGTAGGCGGGACAGTGGGCCTCCCAAACCTAGCAAGGGAGAGGGGAAGAAGAATGATTTAGCTGGGAGAGGAAAAAAAAAATCTGGCTGACTGAGGAGAGCTTTGCATGAGCTGAGGCTTCTGCTATGCTACTTCATGGAAGTTCAAGGGATTGTTTACACTTTGAAGCGTGTATATGAAATGCAATGTCAGGACAGGATTGCTTGAGCGGGAGGAAGCTAAGCATCATGTGCGGCATCGCCAAGGGGTGACCTCCTTGTCATATGATGAGCAAGAGCCTTCACCACCTCACAGCATCCCATTGCTGTGTTGTCTCTGGACTCTATTACTGCTCTAAATTGGGTGAAATCACTTTGAAAGAAGCTGTTTGTCCCGATAGAGCAATACTTTGCAATAATTTTGAGCTCCCATGGTTCCTGGGTGGGGTAAGATGGCTGCTGTGTCTCTGCACTAGTGATCAGAGAAGCTGTGGCTTGTAAAATGCAGGTAAAGCTATCGAATACACATACCTTCAGCGTATAAATTAATATGTGTTCTGTCAGCCATGAGAACAGCTCTCACAAAGGGATTTTGTGATGAAGGAGTGTGCTGATGCAAGTGAAGAATTTCTGCTTGAGTCTGTTCTTCCTTTTTTTTTTTTTTTCCTATTGAAGACCGTGAATGACAAGCAAATTATTTTTGAAGAATATAACAATTTAAAAAAAAAGGGAGGAAAAAAAGGGAAAAAAGAGAAAGAGAAAAAGGAAAAGGAAAAGAAAAAAGAAAAAATAGAAAAGGAAAAGAAAAAGAAAAAAGAAAAAGAAGAAAAAGAAAGAAGAATAAGAAAAAGGAAAAGAAAAAAGAAAGAAGAAAAAGAAGAAAAAGGAAAAAAGAAAAAGAAAAAGAAAAAAAGAAAAAAGAAGAAAAAGAAAAAAAGAAGAAAAAGGAAAAGGAAAAGAAAAAATGGAAAAGAAAAAGAAAAAGAAAAAAGAATAAAAAGAAAAAGAAAAAGAAGAAAAAGAAAAAGAAGAAAAAGAAAAAGGAAAAGGAAAAGAAAAAAGAATAAAAAGGAAAAGAAAAAGTAAAAGAAAAAGAAAAAGAAAAAGAAGAAAAGGATAAGAAAAAAAAGAAAAAGAAAAAGAAAAAGAAAAAAAAATAAAAAGAAAAAGAAAAAGAAAAAGAAAAAGAAAAAGAAAAAGGAAAAGGAAAAGAAAGAAAAAGAAAAAGGAAAAGGAAAAGAAAAAAGAAAAGGAAAAGGAAAAGGAAAAGAAAAAGAAAAAGAAAAAGAAAAAAAGAAGAAAATGAGGTGTCGTCAAGTTTGAAAGAAGAGAAATGACACTGGACAGTTTGTCTTTTCCTACTATGTGCAAGAGGAATTTTCTTTTCCTCCTTCAACTGCAGGAGTCTGTTTTAGATCTCTCACTAGTAAACTGTCTGTTGGGATGAGTCAGTCCAGCCAGTTTCCCAAGTTTTCAGTCAACTGGGAATGCATTGTGCACACTCACAGCTCTTCTGCAAGGATTTTGATGTGAGGGAAATGGTATGCGTTAGCCAACAGTGCCACGCAGGGCTTTCTCCAGGGGACATCTCCCTCGGCATATGCACTGGCCCCTGGGATGGAGATCCCAGTGCTCTGAGGTTTCTCACCCTGGAGCTGAGGGTTGGTCAGTTCCCACATGCCAAATATTTGTAGGGGAGGACAGAGGTGGCAGCTGTCGTGTCCGAGTGCCCGCCGTGCAGGGCATTGCCATCCCAGTGCTGCCCTGTGCAGCTGGCAGCAGAGAAACCACGCAAAAAGCAGCGATGTGAGCAAACGGATTTCAGCCTGCGACCCAGTCAGACACGTCTCACCAAAGTCTTCAGAAAGTATTCTGAGGCATAACCTCCATAGCAGACCTGGCACCGTTAGTTGTGTTTGTAGGAATTAGTTTCCATGCAATTTGGGGTGATCCATGAGACCACTTGGAGGAAGATATAATATCCTAAGTGATAGGTTGCCCAGAGAGGTGGTAGATGCCCCATCCCTGGAAACATTCAAAGCCAGGTTGGATGGGGCTCTGAGCAACCCGATCTAGTTGAAGATGTCCCTGCTCATGGCAGGGGAGGTTGGACCAGATGAGCCTTAAAGGTCCCTTCCAACCCAAACCGTTCTATGACTTTTAGGACTTCTGAATGTAGTGCTCTGGGATTTAATGGCAGCATGGGCAAAAGACAGTGTACAGATGGGAAAATACTTGTATAAATTATCTTAAAAGAAAAATGAACGAGCAGTGCTCTCAAAATACTGCATTTTGCTCCCAGAGACTAGTCTAGATACCAGGCAGGCCATGCGGTTAGAGGAACCGCATCCATTTTCTTTCAAAACTGAGCTCTCTGTACCGCCTTGGTTGATTTTCCTATTTTCTTTTTCTTTTTTCTTCTTCTTTTTTTTTTTTTTTATTTATTTTTGTCTTTAGCTGATCTTTCCATAGATTACTTTCTTCCTTTTTGGACAAGGATAACCTTATGATGGTATGTTTAAACCAAAGCTGAACTCCTGTTTGCTTCTGCAGCAGACATTGCTAGTGCCATTAAAAATGTGTATTGCTGAAAAGGCTGATCTACTAAGAATAATAACACAGTAAAACACACATTCCCTTCACAAATGTATTGTGTATTGATTTTTTTTTAAACTAATAACCTTGACAGGTGCCCGCACTATTTTTTTTTTTACTTAATGTGGTCTTTATATTTTCAGCCAGAGTATTAGCATAAATTTTATGGGATTTTCTGGGCATATTTGTGTCTGTATCTAAGATATATGATATCAACTGGCAGTGATGGTTGAACTAATCAAATACTACTGACAAGTTAAAGCAAATTTTTCGGACTGTGAGATTTTGAGCATCTTCCCAGATACAGCATCTCCTGACTGAAAGCAGTCCTCGACTGTCAAGTTTAAATACCAGATTTGGGACTTAATCTTTATATAAGCAAAACACCCCAATAAGAAATATGTCTAAGTAAAGCCCAAAAGTCAGGTCCTCCCCTTAAACCTAGCCTGAAATGCGTGTGTGTGTTTGTTTATGGCCCTATCGCCATGGCATGTGAGCGATTCCAACCAGTGGGAACCAAACGAGAGTCTTACACTGAATGGACTTCTATTTTCTTTTTAATTTTTTTTTTTTGACTTGGCATTTGTTCCTTCTAGCAAACATTTTTAAAAACTCTCTTATTGCTAGAGGGAAAATTGACACCCTTTGCTTTCACGATGATACATTCCTAACACGTTTCCTTGAAGAGCTGGAAATGGTGCAAAAATCTGGTAAGATAAGTCTCTATAAAGCCTTAGAAGTCAAGCATTCCACTTTAGACATTTAAGACAAATGCATGGCAAAAACAAGTTGGTTTTTTTTTTTTTTTAAGGTTTCTACTTAAAGTTCCGTGCCAAAGCTACAGTACTTATACATTTTCTAAATGTGTTTTAAGCAATAAGTTGTACAACATTTTTAGAACATGTGTTAAGCTATTTCTCTAAGAATGAAGCTCTTAACAAAACATAAGCACTCTGCATGAGATCTTAGCAGCAAAGTGCTTAAAAGATAAAGTAAGAATTGGTACCATGGGAAGAACACCAGCTGTAGAGCACACAGGTCCATTATGAGAAGTATGGTAGTGGGTAGGGAGAAAATGATTTAATCAGGAGTAAAACCAATTTTATTATAAGGGCACGCAGGGGGTGTGGCACCATAGTGAGAGGGACATTTCAAAATATCTGACAGATTTCAACAATGTGAAAACCCACCCTGTTCTTTAAAGTGACAGTAAACCCCATCAGGTCTCTCTTTTTGATGCTATTGTTAACAGTTGACTGTTTAAAGCTGGCCTGCTAAGATGCTGTCGATCTAGTTCAATAGTGTGTGGCAAAATAAAAGGCTAATTGTTGAAATACGATCAATCAAATATGATCTCAGAGTCTAAAGAAGATCCCCTCTGGTAACTCATTTGAGATCAAATCATTACTTTTATGATTGAGGTAATTCAATGGGAAGAAAAAAAAGGAAAAAAAAGAAAAAAGAAAAAAAAGAAAGAGGCTTGAAACCAAGCAAGACAACTGAATGAAATGCACAAGTCTGCCTTTGTTCCAGCTTTGTCTCACATTACTCCAAGTTAAGGCATTTGGTCCATTCCTTTATTTGTATACATTTCCTGAATCCAGAAATTTAAAAGGCATTTAATAAGATTTATTAAATGAAAGTTGAAAGACAACTCCACGTTGAATAAGATTTTCTGTCCAAAAGTGAACTCTATAGTGAGAAAACTATTGCGTTAAAGTAACAGGGATCTGGAGTTGTGGGTGTCCATGTGTCTCCAATAATTTTACCGTTTTGTTTAACAACAGTTCAATGAAGAGGCTGCTCTTGAAGCCAGCTGAATTGCTAAACATGAAATTTCAGTGACATTTAGTAAAACATTTCAGGATTATGTTGCTTCAAATTAAATTTGTTCAGTAGTTTTCATGGTTGGCCCCCGATTTGCATTCAGACTGAAATTTTCTAAAAAAGAGAATCACAGCACATGTGAAAAAAAGCAAACTCCATTTTTGGAGTAACAGAACTTGGAGAAAGTGTGTGTCATTTTAATTTGGACTAATGAGGATCTGCACTTTCCTGGAGTTTTATATAGATTATGATCTCACTGTTTATTATGTTCTAACAGTATCACGCTACTCGAATTAAAAAGAAAAAAAAACAAAACAAAACAAAACAAAGAAAAATAGAAGAATCATCCAATCTTGTTTTATTTTTATTAGAAACTCTATTTTAGCATTTAGTTTCTTTTATATTTAAATTCCTTAGCTCAGTCGAGCTTCAAAAGAAAACATTTTTTTTTGTTTGCAAAACAGTTTTGTAAGCACTCGTGGTTTGTCTTTAGTGTGTTATCATTTTTGACAGCTTTGCATAGCCTAGGTAGGCCAACAGGGGTCTGTCTAATATTGTTGCTGGGCAAATCTTCCTCCCAGAGATGAAAACCAAACAAAATATTTTTGAAGCAGTAAGGAGGAATTAATATCCTCTCTCTCACAGTACTCTATTCCTTGCTGACATTACATTCAGGCAAAAAAAGGAGAAAAGCGTTACCCATTATTCCCTTGTACATAGCAAGGCTAACACATGTAAAGCAATAACTCATTTTCTATTGCCATGTTTAGCATATGTCTCCTGTTGGCTCAGCAAGGCCTTTAGGCCGGTCCCTTGAGCCGGCCATCGTTGGCAACTCTTAGCCCCTCGGCCTCAAAACCAAATAGCTTTGAATCATGTTGAGCTGTGATGCTAATTTTCATACTGATGCATTATGGGAATAAACGTATCTGACATACTGTGTCAATGGTACTGTCTCTTTGTGTCTCTTGTTTTTTGTTAGCTGCATTCCTACAGATGGTATTCCATTGAAAATGTTCTCTTCCTACAAAAAAAAAAAAAAAAAAAGGAAAAAAAAAAACATGCACAGCACCAAACCTCTAGGTGCAGAAGGCTGTTAACGGTTGCTGATGATAGTAGGCAAACATTAACATAATAATTAGTGTCTTGTAATTGTTTCATTAAAACCAGTTGTTCCATTTCTCCTCGTGTTTTCCCAGAAGAGAAGCTGAATTTGGACGACAGCCAGTGGGAGGACATCCACGTTGTCACCGGAGCACTCAAGATGTTTTTCAGAGAGCTGCCTGAGCCGCTGTTCCCATACTGCTTCTTTGAACAGTTTGTGGAGGCGATAAGTAAGTACATCAGATACAGCAGAAGCTACTGAAATAGCCTGTTATATAAAAATAATAATAAACTTAAAAATAGAAGAGCAGAGGCATCTCAAATCTGACTTACCTTCCATTATCCGTGATCCTGTCTTTTTATTGTTTTTGATTGCCTTTTGCCTCCTACAGCATTTAGTTATTTAACCGAAGGAGGAAAAAAAAATCAAATTATTGATCTATAAATTTTGTATATGCGATTTAACTGTAGTGCCGAAAATGGTTTAGGAAAGGAATTAAAATGTGTATGTACTCAAAATATGCTAGGCTGATAATCCATATATCCCCAAACACAAGAGAGAGACTAATAATTGTGAATCATGTTAGAAGGGGCTGTCTTTATGTTAATCAGAATGAAATGCGTGTGTTTTGTTCCACAAGGTTGCAGACTCTTGCCTTGCAGGGATCACAAAAAGAATGCAAAAACATTCATGTTCTCATTTTCATATCTACCTTTGCTTTATTTTTATATATATATTTTTTTTAAAGTTGGCAGGCATCAAAAGTATTTTCAAAGTCCAGGGCATTTATTCCGTTACATGTCTCTGCGGTTTGTGCGCTGCAAACCCTCTCTGTGTTTAATATATGCAGGTGCATTTTGTAAAACTGGCTTGGAAAAACTTGACTTTAAAGACGGTGATTCGGGGGTTTACTCCCGTCGGAAAGGGTCGGGGGGAGAGGGATGGCTTAAAGGGAAAAAGCCTAGTAGGAGATTAATTAAAGGTCCAACAGAGAAAAATCTCTAGGAGAAAACCAAAGCCAGTGAAGTACTTAGAGCTCTGTTTTCTGAGCGATGGGCACGCGTATTTGCCATTGCTGTTAATGAGAGCTCTGTGTGCACATGCGCAGCTGTCAGAGAACATGAAACCCTTAATGGACGGCTCACTTTGATTTTATATTCATAAGAGTCTTTAGTTCAGCTAAAGCTTTTCAAGACCCAGCATCAGATATAATGAGGTTAAATACATCTCACAAGATCCTTCCTTTCTTGGTTATTTAGGGATGCGGTGCAGTTAAATACACAACGTAAAGAAATGCAGTACCTGAAAGTTTGCTCTTGGCAGCTTTCTTCTCCTTTCAAAACACGTGGAAGCTAGACGGAGAACATCTTCTCTCCAGTTTAAGCTCCTGTTGCACAGTCTCTGCAGTGCTAAGAGGGGAAAAACAATAAAGAATTTCTCACCGTTCAGATTCAGTTTCTGTGATGCACTGGGACAAGATGCTCAGTGAAGCACAAGCGCTTGACCATGCCCTTCAGGTGGTTCTCCATCCACCTGCTACGTCCTCGTGGAAAGAGGAGATGCGGTGCCTTAAGAGATGCAGTCAGTTTGCAGGCCTTCACTTCTCTTCTTATGCACCTTATTCTGCAGTCGAGCGTTTAACACCTGTCCTCTGCCATTATCGCTTTCTCTTCCTGATAATCCACCGTCACACTGGTCTTCTGCGGATAAACAGGGTCTTCCTCCCCCTTATCACTACCTTTCATCACCCTTTGGTGTAGCCTTGGCCGAGCAAAGACTATTGTATTCTGAAGAACGTTATCAGGACACCATGATCTCACCCTTCCTTCTGTCTTCTGCTCTCATCCTCTCTGCTAGTGTCCAGGTCAGGGTGATTTGAAATCTTTCGGTGGCCTGGTGGGGAGGTTTTTGATAGTAAAAATAACAGGTAACCGGTAATAGACTTGCGAATTAAGAGTTTGAAAGGATGTCGGGAAGAGACTGTCTACTACAGCATTAATATTCATGAGTGAGAAATTAATGTCCCTTTCTGCTATTTGAACTATTATTAATTCTTATTATGATTTTGAGAGCCATTATACACGTTGATAGGCTAATGAACAGTCATTTATAGAGGGATTTTAAGACAGTTTATTCCTAGGAAGAAAATGCTAGCACTCTAAGACATGCTTCGCACTATTTCAAAACCCTAATTCTTGTTGCTTGCTTTACTGCACATCAGGGTGATTTCTACCTAATCCAACTGTCTGAAGTAATCTACGATTTCCAGTCAATCTTCTCTTTATTTGGCCTTTACTGCCATAGTATCTACAAATCCGTATTCTTACCAACTCTACTTAAAAAACGTCTATAAACAACAATTAGGTGTTTTCAGTGTTTTCGGAGCTCTTCTGTATGCTAATAGTCCTGAGGCAAAGTAAAAAAAATCTCTTTTCTCTGATTCTTTGGCCACTTTGTGCTAATTACTCTGCCTGGTCAGTACTGAGCTGCTAGAAAATTTCCCTTCTTCTTCCGATTGCTGTGAAAAAGAGGCTCTTGTATCTCTGTTTTTTTTTCTGTTCATTCTTCAAAAACGGGAATTATTAGCATGCAGGGCATGGGTGTGCAGTACAGTTAGAAGGAGCGCTTAATAAGGCCAGAAATAAACCAACCTGATGACGGCTAGGAAAAGGGTAATTAGGACATATTCCCACCCTGCCATGATTATATCCTTGGTCCGGCACTGAGCAACCCTTAGTCAGAGCCATGCTTTTGGTAAGTAAGATGAAGTGGTCTAAAAACCTACCTGTAGTAGGTAATAACAAGCTACCAATAGTATTTCTTGGGGATTTAGTCATTTAGCTAGAAGTTTCGGGAGGAATGAGTGCCCAAGAGGTGCCATGGACTCTTTATGCTGATGCTATTTTAAAGATTATCTGAAAAAGTCCATAGCAAGCTTGGTGTTACTTTTCCTGGATGACGCTATTTTAATTAACATCTCTATTATGTGTATGGGAACAAAACTTTACAGTACCATTTTAGGGAAAGTGCTTGCTCTCCACCTTCAATTTCCCCTATAAATAACTTTAGATATGGCCATACTATGAGAACAATTTAGATAGGACCGGAATATTAGAAGATAATTCAGGGCATTATAGAATCTCAGAATTCTGCTTGCCAGGCTGAAGCTGCATAATTACTGTCCATATAGCTTGTATCGGAGAATTTATAAATGATAAATGGAAGGCCACGAGACCTCTGACCTAATACTAATTTTGTTTCTTAGGATTTGGAAAGCAGGTTTTTTTTCAAGGACTTTGTCTAGTATATTACTGGCAAGTCATTTTGTGGTATTTTGGATGAAATATGCACTTCTAAAGTGTGCCCAAATGCTGCTATGAAGTCAGGTTCAGCCACACTTAAATTACTTAGCACCGCAAATAGTTCTATTGATTTTCTGGAAGATCAACAGACGTGGTTCAACAGATTGTCTGCAAGTAGAATTGTGCTTCATGTGAGCAAGGTGGAAGAAGTGCCAATAACTGAAACACTTAGTCACCTTATTTACAGAATTCAACCCGCATGGCCATACGAACTTATGCCAGGACTTCAGCCACTGAAACAAAAAAATCTACCAAATACCCCCAAAATCTACCAAAATACCCCCAAAATCTATTAGGAGATACCAGCAGGTAAATGTGTTAGTTGATTGTAAACCTTTATTTTAATTGAACTAGTTTTCTTGAAAGGTCTCAGGCAGAAAGCATTGGAAAAAAAATAAATTTGTCCACTACTGCCTTCTGTGCAATGATATGATATCCACAGCATAGGAAATATTCAAATACCGACTAGTTCTTCCAGATCCTTTCAGCTGGAGAAATCTGTATAGACTGTGCATCTGTATAGACAGTGCATCTGTCCAACTGCAGTTACAAAAACCCCAACTGATATTTCACAAAGGAAAATTCCACCCAGTTCCCAAAGCTGCAACATCTGTCTCTGGTTTGGAAGGCTTGAGTTCAGGTCTTTGATTTTCTCTGCAACAGGTTGGAAAGATTACTACATTGGAAAGATTTTTTCAATGAGGTCTGGTGATTATGCCTTCATTTCAGTTCCTTATCTCTAATATGAATTTAATAGGTGTCACAAAAGTGCTGTAGATAAATAGGTGATTTATTGTTTAAAATGCACACACAGATGTGTAGATATATGTATGTATTCTGAATAGAATTCCTTTTGCCAGAATTATGAGACAGTTTTGTGAATGAAGGTGTCTGTTACTGTTGTGGGCTTCCCACTTAAGGCAGATGAACACAGGAATGAGATTAATGAAAATGTAGAGTTGCAAAATTGGACTTGCAGGCTTTCGGGTGGAATCCACAACCCAATGTGAGATATCTCGGGCCTCGGCATGAGGAACAGAAAACATGGGATCCGCACCAGCCACCAAGTCCCTGGAGAAGGGACAGCATTTGTAGGGCACCAGGTCCAGTTAGTGGCTTAGGTCCTGCCGATCCCCCACAGGATCTAGCCTGCCCCGGCAGTTAGGCAAAATAATCCCCCATCTCTGGAGCTCAAGCTTTTCAGTCCTGGCAGAAAAAGAAGCCTTTCTCTGCACAGGGAGAAGTAGAGCCATAGGCACCTAAAGTTCTTCAAAGGTCACAATCGCAGCATCTAATTAGCTCATGCACCTTCAGGGATAGATGGCAGTTGAATAAGGTTTTTCAGAATTATAAAGGTGAATTTAAGTGCCTAGACACTACCTAAGGTCTACATTAGATACTCATATAATTTTTGGCTTTTCAAGATCTGGATTTCTTTTTTTTTCTTTCTTTTTTTTTTTTTTTGATTGCTCTGATAGACCATTAACACTTTTTTCAACTGATTTCACACATATCCTTTCGATATATCAATTAGGGTCTCCTGGTGCATGCTAAGCAGAATTCACAATGTCATTCCTATCAATCCTCTAATCTTATGTGTTACCCTACTATATGGAAACTGAAGATGGTTATTTAGCATCTTACACGTGTTAGAGTTTTATAAATTTTTTGGTTATTGAAAGACGTTAGATAAAAAACTTTTGCTGGTGTGAGATACTGGTCTTCACTGGTCTTTGTCTGTCAAAATCTATGATGATAACATAGCAAAGCAAGAAACTCTTCTTTCATGGGAATGGTAGACTGTTTGTAAAGCCGCAGAAGGTAGCAGTGCTATCAGTAGTTGTCAGTCCTCCCCATGTCGGTCAGTTGTCTTCATCTCCAGTACAGCTGGCATCAGAAAAAAAGGTTTTCTCTGCTCTTGGGCTCTAGCCCTGCTTTAGAAAGGTCCCCCAAGAACCCTCTGCCTGTGTAGCTTGAGGCAGCATTTTGCAGCAACTCACATCTATCTGGGCAATGATCACGCTTCGGTCTTCAGCAGGCCATAGCAAATTCTGCACTGAATAATGTAACTTTTGAGGAGTTTGCAGGGAAGCTGTCTGCACCAAAATCAGGCAAAAAAAAAACTGTGTCAGGAGGCAATAAGCAAATCTAGTCATCAATACATAATCATGATAGAAGAACAGAGCTACATTGGTTGAAAACATGGTGTAGCAAGGACCTGCTCTGAACTACTATGCAGTGTTATGAAAATAGTAGCTGGGAAACAGAAAGGAAGTAAATACATTCATTTATTCTGACAGTCATAACATCCGTGTATCATCTTGGTGGAAAGTTACAAAAGATGTCTAAAGAGATTTTCAAAAGACATCTAAAGAAACCTCACTCGAGGCTTACAAAGAACAAGGCTCAAGGCCAACTCGTCTTGGAAAGACAAGTCAGCATATTGCACTGTAAGAAATCCATGACAGTCTCTTAACATCATCACGTAATAGGTTCCTGAGAAACCAAATCTTATCAGTCTCTGGCATTATGCAAATTTCTGTCATAATCTCAATCTGTGGGCTTCGAGTCCTAATCAAACTGCCTTCAGATTCACAGTTGGCGAGCCTCCTATTGAAATCGTTTTCCTATCCTCCATTTACTTGTCCAAGGAAGTTTTGGGGCTTGGCATGGCATCAGAAAGCCTCAATTTCATGTGAACGTGGTGATTTATAAACAAATCCAAGGTCACCACAATACATCTCACGTAATAAATCATAATTAATACCTTTTTGGCCAAATCTAAGTATAGGAAGGCAGTAGAAATCCATAAAATGAACATGAACAAAACAAAAAATATGTAGAAACAGGAAGAATTCAAAAGTTGAGGTGCAACGCTTTAAAGGATTTCTTAAAAAAAAGGAATGATTTTGTGGTAGCATAATCTCAGGGATATCTGTCCTTGTAAATATATGAATATCTCTGAGGTATATCTGTTAGAGGTATGTATTCCTCCAAGCACAATAATATTAACAATAATAATAACAGCTCATTCAGAAATTGGTACCACGTATTTTCAGTGGAGATTGAGAACTATTAAATCCATTTTTGGAAAGCTTTTTGAAACCTTAGCTCGAAAGTTGTGTGAAATTCTAGTTCAAGAATGATTAATTGATATTGGAATAGAAAGAAAAAACCCTCACGTTTCAGAAGAGATGCTAAACTGATACAGAACACAGAGAGACTAGAAGGAAAGGCTTCTAATCGATAGGTGTTAACAAAATACAGACAAAAAGTGTATATTATCATCCTGAATGAATGCAATAAGTAAAAAAAAAATAGAGGAGAACGTGCAGTTTAAACTGAAGAGCTATATTCCACAAGAGAGGTGTATATACTGGCTGCAGCAATATTTAAGCTGTAACATTCTCAACCATTAAAGCGACCATATTCTAGCACAGTCTCCACTCAAATTCAAGGCAGTAAGGAAGAATGCCTCCACTGAAGATGTAAACGGAGGCTGTCATATTTGTGATAGCAGCAAACTGGTACCTAAAGAGGTTCTTTCCAGGCTTTTTGTTCCCAGGAGGTGTCAAGGAACAGTATGCCCCAGTAACCTCCTAGTTCTCTTTCAATGACCTTCCCTTCACAGTTGCGAACAGTTTCTGTTCATCAGCATTTTTAAATAGATCTCTCCAGGTCTGGAAGCAACTGTTTTAGGAAAATAAAAAATAAAAAATTGGAGGGCATGTCTATGAATAGATTTTTTTTCCTTTCAGGTGGGAAATAGCCCAACATGTTCAGAAATGAAGGGCACTGAAAAGAAAATCTGTGGGTAAAACATTTCCTCCTTTGGTTTTTTTTTTGGTTTTGTTTTGGTTTGTTGGTTTTTGTTTGTTTGGGTTTTTTTGCTTAGAAAGTTTTAACTAAATTGTTGGAAGGGAAATGAAAAGAAAATCTTGACAAGAAGGTTTAGTTCCTCTGCAGGGCTTTGCTTTCTGAAGGAAGAAGCCCAGGTAACACCTGTCCATAGGGAGCTTGATTCTAGATTGACTTTGCTTTATTTTTTCCTAAACATGATCATCTGCCTTTAAAACGAGCTATGTTGTGATTTTTACTAATCCTTTTCTTCTGTTAGCACACAATTTTGTTGGGCTACAAAGAGCACGTCATAAAACTCTTAGATGTGCAATGAAATAATATTTTAACTAGTTTTCCCCATGAACTTTACCTAACACAGTGTTCCAGTGCCACCATCAAAACAGTTAATTTACCTTTCAAGAAAAAGAGGAGAATTTGAGGAACCTCACTGAAAGCGTTGCACCAGTGATGAAAACTGTCTTAATAGTAAAGGAAGACAAAAGCTGTATAATTTGGTCTTAAAAATAGGATGGAGTCTTTCCAATTATCATCAAAGGAAACGAAAAAAGTTTTTAAAAAAAAGTTTTAAAAGAATTTGGACTGAATTTTTGCTGTCATGCAAAAGTTTGCGCAGGAGGGACATATTCTCCTCCAGCTTGGTCTTTTTTGTTATTACAGTTATAATTTTTTTAGCATAGTGGAAATTTTATTGCGGATGCCTGGCCTGTCTCTTAACTCATGCTAATTATATTCATAATTAAATGTTAAACAAGAATTGACTAGGCCAACTGGCTTGCACAGGTGTTTGTGATATGAATGGTTTAATGCTTACACAATAAATTATTGGATACAAATATGCAGGAATCTGCTCAGCGAGAACCTTTTTCAAGAACTTTGCTGTACGTGGTAGGTCCAGCATAGTGCTTTGAAACCAGGACATGCAAACAGCTCTTACTAAGCAGGATTATGGCAAAAATTGCCTCTTGTTCTCGATTGCACAAACACCAAAAAGGCTAGAAGTTTGTGGGTTTTCTTCTGGGCTCTTACCTGCCGTGGGACACAGGTGCTCAGAGCATTAATGTTTATGAGGAGCTGGAGGAGTCATCGGATGCTTGGTGGAAACGTCATCTGGGAAGCAGCGTGCCTCGCTTCAATTTGCAAAGAAGTTGTTTATATTTGTGACCGTTAGCCAGATTAATCACTGAGGCTCCAGTAACTCTGTTAGCTTTACACCGACTGCCGGTTGACAGAGTGTGGAACCAAAAAATTGCAAATGGAAAAAGACATGGGTTTCTGTTTGCTCCTCTTCTACTTACTTTTTTGGGCCCAGAAAATAATGTATTTGCGTGATTTAAATTTCATCTGTGGTTAAGGCGTTCTTTTTGCAAGGGAAAGAAAGGGCAGAAGCACGAAGCAAGCCAACTTGAGAGTTCATATGTGGGTTAGCATAAGAGAAGCTCAGAGAAAACTGAGCAGGAGAGAATGGTGAAAGAGAAGACAAAGAGAAAGTGAGAAATCGGAGCAACAACACTGGGCAGAAAAGAGGAGGAAAAAAAAAAGAGAGAAGGAGCTATTTAGTGACTGTGACAAGATCTCTGTAACCTGGAGTGTTTGCGGGAGGCAGGGGGAGAGGAACTTCTCATGAAGGTTACTGGAGCTCTTGACAAAGTGAGAATTGGCACTTTGGGTTTGAGGGGAAAGATGTTTCATCAGGCTTGTGAGCAAGGCTTCCACTCGGGGAAAGTAATAACAGGACGAGAAACAGCCTATAATGCCCCAGTTACACAATTTCAGAGGTGCAAAAATGGAAGAGATGAGGGGGGGAGGAAGTGGGAAGAGAAAACCCGGAAGAGGGAAAAGAAGAACCTTCAAGAACAAGAGAAGAGGATGCTGAAAGTCACCACCTCCAACGCTGTGCTGTCTTCCTCTCTCCATATTCCTCTCCCTTCTTACCAAGTTGCTACCTTCCCCAAATACGAGTAATACCACACATCTCTGTGTGGTGGCACGTTGGACCTGGACCAGTAAAGAATAGACGTGATAATGTCTTGGTGGCAAAAGATGACAACTGGGTTGGTCTCTGGTCCTTGTCATGTAGGTATTTGAAGACCCGGACTACCACCTAACTTTATGGAGTACTTTTATGCATCCTAAATACTTCAAGCAGCTTTGGCCCCTGGTAAATTTAAGCTGTGTTTGCTTATACCGGTCCTTCAAGGGACAGTTACCTCCCCTAGGGCTCTCCAGCACCCTAGGGTGCTCCTACCGTGCTGCCCAAGCCCTCCTGACATCAGACTCTTCATTTGGAAATTTCTCCACCAGATAGATTGCATAACTTTGTGGGTCCTCAAGTTCTGGCAGGTAAAACCAGCCATAAAATGTGCCTTACTAGGGACTATGATCTCGTAGTTTTATAAAATATTCTTTTATAATGATGAAAATTATACATAGCACTATGGCATGAGGGAAGGCTCATCATAACTTCAGATAAGACTCCTGATGATAATGCGTTAAATGAGCTGGGAGAAAATGCGTAACTTCAGCCTTTACACTTAGGGCCATGACAAACCTTTAGGTGAGAATCTGGCAGAACTAAAATTAAATAATACAGACCCCGTTTTTCTACCTTTACTGTACCTGAGAGCAGTAATCAGTCAGAAAAGAGTTTCAACAGCTCATTTTTTCTGGTAATGTTCTAGAAATGGTCTGAAAATGGCTTGGGGAAGGGAACAAGAAATTAAATGTCTTAAAAATTCCACAAAGTAGGCAGGCACAGAATCAAGTCATGAATGGTCAAAACAATATCCTCACGGTTTACCATAATAGCACCCATACGAGGTTGGAAAAGGAAAAAGCCACGTTGCTAACGGGCATAAAAAAAATATAATAATATGACTGGAATAATCACAATAGCACTATACACAGAATACTCATGGAACTTCATAGAATTTCAAGGAAAGATTTAGTCAGAGGTTCGAATCAGGCAGAGGTTTGCCAGGGTGGGAAGTGGAAGGTCTTCTTCCCTGAAAGCATCACCTCGCGACATCGCTTGACACGGGCCTGGCTTCCCGACATCACCGTTTTGAGCAGATCTGGGTCTGCCACGGGAAGCATGACTGCAAACTGAAATACTTTGGAAAAAGTGATGCTGTCTAAATGTGAGGGTGGGTTTGTGTTCTTACCAAGGCTGGGCCAGAGTTCAAAGTTAATAGGGTTTAAAATGTCTCTTGAGGGACACAAATTGTGAAAAAGTAGCGCTGGAAAACTGGGTAATGTGGCTGCAGAAAAGCGTCTTTAGCAGCTGTACGACACCAGCTGTACCAGATAACAGCTAAAAAGAGAAGTCAAGTAAAGTAAGAAATAGTGTGGGAATGGAAGCAATGAGCAGTGCTGCACATCCTCCTCCTAAACGGGTGTCAGGGAGCGTGCAGCCCCGAGGCAACGTATTGCACAAGAAACTCACTGAACAAAACTTTTACTTTTAAGGCTGCTTCCTTAGACGCAGAAATATTTCTGCAACCCGCTGCCTTCTGCTTGTAGTACAGGTATCAAATTGGAAATGCCCACAATTTTAAAATAAAATGCAATTTGTCTTGCCTCCCGGAGAGTCAAACTGTTCCCTTTGACTCCCTTCTATATAAAATTCATTAGCCTGTTAACCCGTTTGACTATCGTTACATTTTTGGCCAAAGCACTAATGCTTTAATTGCCTGGGAAGGTAGTATATCACACAGATAATCTCGCTAAGATCAGGAGCACAATCTAATTCACCGACAGCTCATGGTCTGACTCATTCGCTGTTAAATGCTTTTGAGTGATAGCGTTGCACTGGGGGGAAAAAGAAAAAAATAAAATTGCAAGCCAGACACAAAATCCTCTTTACCTAGGTTTGCTTAGATGCCTAGAAAATCAAACTGTGTATTAATTACTCATACAAAAAGTAAACTCTGAAGCAACCAGGAAGGTGGGACTCTCAAAGGTTTCAGAAACCTCAAATGTAACTGAGAACTGGAGATGTGCTTAAGCTGGTATGACGTACCTGGTGTTTTTGTAACTGGTTATGAGGAGAGACCCAGGGAAGAAGGGAAATATTTTCCAAGCTGGCGCTCCTACAGTGTCACGGAAAGGGGAAGAGCTGCGTGTATAGAGAAAGCATGAGATGAGCAGTGACGGGGACTAAACCCCAATCTAAATTGCACCGTACATCTTCTCCCCACACTCCTGCAGGTGACATGGAAAGTAAAGAGGTGCAGGGAGGAAATTGCCCTGGTACCTTCACGGGGTGCCTACCCATAAGGAGGGCAAATAAAACAAGCACTCAAGCTGCAACAACTTCTTTTTCTTTTCTCCTTTTTCTCCTTTTCCTCCTTTTCCTCCTTTTTCTCCTTTTTCTCCTCCCTTTCCCTTCCCTTCCCTTCCCTTCCCTTCCCTTCCCTTCCCTTCCCTTCCCTTCCCTTCCCTTCCCTTCCCTTCCCTTCCCTTCCCTTCCCTTCCCTTCCCTTCCCTTCCCTTCCCTTCCTCTCCCTTTTTCTTTTTCTTTTTCTTTTTCTTTTTCTTTTTCTTTTTCTTTTTCTTTTTCTTTTTCTTTTTCTTTTTCTTTTTCTTTTTCTTCTTCTTTTTCTTTTTCTTTTTCTTTTTCTTCTTCTTTTTCTTTTTCTTTTTCTTTTTCTTTTTCTTCTTCTTTTTCTTTTTCTTTTTCTTTTTCTTTTTCTTCTTCTTTTTCTTTTTCTTTTTCTTTTTCTTTTTTTTCTTTTTCTCTCTTTTTCCCTTTTCCCTTTATTTTTCTTTTTCTTCTTTCCCTCTCCCTCTCCCTCTCCCTTTCCTCCTTTTCCTTTTTTTTTTCTTCTTTTTCTTTTCCTTTTCAAACAAAAGCCAAGCTGGAAGAAGCAGGCAGGGTTGCCTGGCAGGCAGGTTTATATACGCTTCTGCAGCTCCAGCCTTGGGCTATCAAGTGCCACTTCTAGAATAGCCTTTTCCTTGGCTCGCGTGTGATTTGCGTCTGTATGTTCACATGCAGCCAGAACTAACCTACGCTCTCTGCAGCTGAGGTCCTCGCTTGTTTTTCTTTACGCCACAGATCAGGGCACCTGATGGGGCTACAGTCCTGCTTGCAAGCTTAAGTGTATTAACATTTTTTAAAGATTTAGCCCACCGTGGGGATATAAAGCCTCCGCAGAGAAGTATCAACACTGTGATGAGAGTAACCACTTTAGGAGATGTTAGTCGAATTTGATCCAAGATATGTGTTTTTGCTTTGAAGCGGTAGCTGTCCTTTAGTTCAGATGGTATTTGTGAATCACTGCCTCAAAAAAGGGGTCTTTTGGCACATGCTTTAGGCTGATGACAGGCAAAATGAAGTAGATTCTGTCTCAGAAATCTCCAAAAATAATCTTAGGTTTGACATAACACACCATGTCATGAAGTGATATAAGCCACATAAGCACAAAGCAGGCTTTAAATTTAAAGAAGAATAATCCTATTTTCAGACAGGATACTTTCCATCAATTTGGATAACAAATATCTGATGCAGAATATAGGCAGTAGACTGAAAACGCTGAGATCTCTTAAAACCCGCAATTCCTGATAGTTAGTGACTGCGGCAGCCGGTTTTCTACCTCTGTTATTTGATAGTTGCTGGGACTATCCACACACACAGATCAAGCACGCACACATCCACTGAAGATTCCTATCTGGAAATAAAGATCTCGGGGTTTTTTTTTTACTGTCTTTAACCCCTCAGCACCAGTGATCTAGAGTTCCCGATGCTAAAGAGTGATGCAAAATGCATTAATGCTTAGCACTGGGAAATCCCAACTCCTGGTGCCAAGAGGTTCATAAATATAGTAATGAAACCTCTTGACTCAAAGTGAGCGCTATTTAACAGAACAAGCATGAACAGCCTTTAGGAGATTTTGCAGCTGGATTTGTTCCACTGTGTCAGAGCTGAACCTCCATGATAGTAGTTCTAAAAACTGTGCACGGCTAAAAAAGAGAGTTTAAGGAAGCCAGGCAGCCAAAAATTAAAAAAAAAAAAGAGTAATCTGTGGAAAGGAAAAGTAAATACATCACTGTATCACATACCAGAAAAAAAGGCACCAAGAATCCCAAAGTACGAATTCAGTGACAGATGTCAAGGTCTTTGGGAAGTGTCCACCAAGCTTTATTTTGCACATGTTCCTGAACAACTAAAATGAGGACTTTGTGTGATAATTTACTAGCAAATCAGTATCAATAAATCAGAATCATGTAAGCAGTCATGTTTATTATATCCTTGTTGCTTAATATTCATGATAGTAATTTATTTTTATAGTACAGTTTCACTGTTATCTCCTCCATTGCTGTAACTTTGAGTCAAGCAAGCTGCGAAAGTAGAAGGTCAGGTAACCCTTTGAAGGCTGTAAAAGTTCATTCACTTGGAATTTGCTTGGTTAGAGGTTTTTTTTTTTAAATGTTTTAGTGGCTCCTTAAAATATTTATACTATAATTCCTAACCTCGCATTATTTATTTAACAAATATCACTGCAAAATGAGACTTGCAAAGCAGTATTTGGATACCAACTCCATAAAGGAAGAATCAAAAATTGTGCACAACTGAAAATGGTCATGAAATCTGGTGTTAAGGTCTGTACTTTAACTGAAACGTGATTTTCTTAAAAAAAAAAAAAATTAAGGCACACACTTATTTAAGACATCCTAATATTTTGCAATGGCAAGAATGGAATTAAAATCAAGTTTTGTTTGGTTTTTTTTTTAATGTTTGGGAGAAATTTGATCCTTGATTCACCAAGGGGTTTTGCTGTTCTCTCTCGGTTTAAATGGAAGCAAATGAAATTCCCACTTCATGCCACTTTCCACTTCAAGAGAAACGCAAAGGAGTTATCTAAGTTGAAGTCAGGACTAAACATGTCGGACTTGTTAGCCAGGCTGGCAATAATAAAAGCAGGAGTTTTTATCCGTGGGACATGCAGAGTACAAACAACTACAACTTCTACCTGTCATTCCTAGTGAAACACCTCATTACTGACTTAGGGAGTCCTTAGTAACTCAAGATCTAGTCTTTAGTAGTGCATTTTAACAATGTTCAACAGATTTAACAGATTAACGCTTGTTTCTTCTCTACATGTACTTTTTTTTTAGCAGCAAACTGGATTTTAGCTATGCCAGTTGAGATACAAGGCGCCGTACCTTTCTTTTAGTGCAGTCATAAAGCGTGATGAGGTTTAATGAGAAACTGCACGAATTCAAAGATGACGTAGATGTCAAGATCTTGTGCATTGCCAGTAAATCAGAAATCAGCAGCAGAATTCTTAATTTTCTTTGGATTGTTTTCTTTGATATTTTTCTGTGCTGCTGATCAGCTTTACCGTTTCACCTCAGACTGAGTTTATGTGGCAGAAGAAGCATTCGATATATAAAACTCTTCTGCTTAAAGACAGTCTATAACTACACAACAGCTTATTGATATGTCCCCTTGTCTTTCATTTAAGGATGAGCTTTTGATGAAGCTGAATTCGTTATTGCACGTAATCAATTGTTTCTCATCTAGGAACATATTTTTCATTAGACAGGAGGTGGAGGCCACAAAAAAAATATTGCTGATCAAATGAACGAAGTATAAACCTACCTCATCACAAAGATAACATCTAAAAATGCTTCAGGTTTATTTATGGCAAAGAAAAAATATGACTAGGCTTCAAGAAATGACGAAGATAAGCAGACATAAAAGACATTTTTATTCTAAGTATAAACTATCATTAAATGTATTTAGATTTACACCCTATAATTATTATGATTGTAGCAATTAATCAATCAACTGATTAACATGTAGGGTCAGCAGGACACAGTGATCTTATCTTGAAGCTTGAATTAATTAATTATTCCTTACTCTACATTATTATTTTCTACTTGTGTATGTTTTCTCAGTGTCCCTATTGACAAAATATATCGTCTTTTTTTTTTCCTGTGATGTACTGAGTCAAGCACAGGAAGTTACTGACATACATTTACTAATTTGCCATCAGAATTTCAAATTAATTAAAAGATTTTTAAAGCATTGCATAATTTTTAACTACTTGTTATATTCTAATTAGCCAGGTTCAATTAAATTGTTTTCAACGTAGCAACTTAAGAGCTCTCATCTCTTCAAGTGGAGTCAAATTCAGCGAGTGTATATTGTTGCAATGATATAATTCTGCGTTCATTATAGCACAAGGCAGCGAAGGCTTTCTGAGCAGCGTATTTGTTTACTGTCTGTGGCAGCGTGAGGATTTTCCAGTTGCACGGGCAATCTTGCTGTCAGGAGGTCTTCCTGAAATTCAGCTACATTTTGGTTTGCTTTATGCAAAAAGCGTTACTTCCAATATCCTCTCCACTGTGTTGAACTTTTCCTCTGTCTTCTTTGGAGTAGAACTTTGGTCACACCGAAATCACTAACAAAACTCTTGCTGGCTCCGGAGGAGGTACCGTTCTTATCCTTCGTGTTTGCTTCCTTCAGGTGTTAGTAGTTCATTCCTCTGGCATCCTCAGTCATGATTTAACCAAGCTCCTTTTCATCTCACCACACACATCGTTGCTTCTAACGCAGTATTCGAGGTTGGGCTTATTTTTTTCTTTTTACTTAGTTTTAGGGTTTTGGGTTGCGTGAGTATCTTGACCATTTTCAGCGTCTTTCTCATAATAATGGGCTCCAGAACGAGACAGGACCCATTGGTCACCAAGACATGACCCTGCTTCCCTCCCCACCATAATCAGGGATGTGATTATAAATCTTGTCCCAGATTTTACTGCCCTGCACGCCCTATTTATTGCACCATCGTCTGATTTGCTCCTGGTTATCAGTGCCATGTTTGTTTGACATTCCTAGTTCTTAAGAACTTGGGTTGGGGATTTTAATTTGTTTTTTCTTTTTCTATCTTATATTTTCTTATCTTTTTCTTTTATTCCATAGTCGCTAGTTTAAAAGCAAGCCTAGTAAGCCCTGATGGTGTTGAAGAAAGACATAAGTGCCCTGTCAGATAGCACCTAATTCGGTGGCTTGCCCCAAAAAACATTCAGATGGTCTGTGCCTGTAAACTCATATTTCTGTTCCTTTTTCACCCACTGACCTGCACTTTGCTTGTGGTTTGATAAAGAATATTCAATAGACTTTATATGCATGCGCCTCTTCTCACGTGCTGCCCTGAGGCCCATGAAATGGCTGGCGAGGATGCGGGCATGTTGTGTCTGGGGCTGTTTTACCCGCTCAAACTTCTCCCCACTCCTGTGGATACAAAAGCTAACAAGCCTGCCCTTGTCCTTCATGCTAACCATCAGTCCCATACATGTCTTAGGTGCCTTAAATCGTCTTTTCCTTTTGCTTTGTTTTTCTCATAATGCAGGGCTGAAACACTCCCCGACACTGCAGTCCTCCTCCGTTCCCATATTGGCACTTCCATCACAGTAGCCCAAAAGAACATCAAGTCTAAGTTTAGAAGAAACGCCATAGCCCTCCAGACACCCCACTTTCCATCAGAAGAAGGACAGGGACCCCTTTATGTACCTCCCAAGAAAGCCTTCCCAAAGTGCCTGTCTCACTTCTCCTGTCCTGCTGGGCTCTTCCTCCGCCTCCTCTTCCTTCTCTTCCTCCTCATAGAATCATAGGGTTGGAAGGGCCCTCTGGAGATCATCTAGTCCAACCCCCTGCCAGAGCAGGGTCACCCACAGCAGGTGGCACAGGAACGCCTCCAGGCGGGGTTGGAATGTCTCCAGAGACAGAGACTCCACCACCTCTCTGGGCAGCCTGTGCCAGGGCTCTGCCACCCTCAAAGGAAAGAAGTTCCTTCTGATGTTTGGGTGGAACTTCCTATGGTCAAGTTTGTGCCCGTTACCCCTTGTCCTGTCTCTGGGCACCACCGAAAAGAGCCTGGCCCCATCCTCCTGACACCCCCCCTTTAAGTATTTATAGGCGTTGATAAGATCCCCCCTCAGCCGTCTTTTTTTCCAGACTGAAGAGACCCAAATCCCTCAGCCTTTCTTCATAAGAGAGTCCCCTCATCATCTTGGTAGCTCTCTGCTGCACCGTCTCCAGCAGTTCCCTGTCCCTCTTGAACCGGGGAGCCCAGAACTGGACACAGGACTCCTCCTCCTGCCGCGCTCCCCATGCAAACACACACAACGCAATTCTCTTCTCCATGTGTGCTTCCCCTCCCTCTCTGTTTTTTCAGTGTTTAACACCCTACCGCAGTGAGGCCGTGTCCTGTTTGGGGTTGTTGGGCTCTACTATTATCTGTATAATCAAAAATACGAGAGATGCTAAAAATCCAGCTGCTCGCTCTCTCACTGAGCTCTCAGAGAAGTTCATATCCCAGCCTCTGTTTTGTTTTTATTTTTTCTTTAAATGCTAGTGTAGGAAACAACAGTAGTAGTAGTAGGTTTGGGGGCCCTAAATACAAAGGGTAGGAAAGGCAGTTATCATCAAGCTTTTGCTTTGAAATGTAAACTTAGCAAAGACTTCCCTGATGAAGTATACATATGGAACTACAAAATGCCACTTTTTATCCATTTGTTTTCCTGACCATAACCACGTTTTCACACTGTCAGCATTTTCATTAGAAGCTCTTTTTGTCAGAGGTTTATAACGAGAATGTAAAGATTTGCTATGGGCTAAATCTCAATCCAAGAGCAAATGTTTATACCAATTCTGAAAACAATCAGCTTGCCCATTTGTAGTTATGCATGTGTTCATCATCTGTTACTGCTTGTCCAATGCTCTGCAACTTCTGGAAGGAAAAAGAGACATCTGGAGGAAAAAAAAAAAATGCTATCCTGCAGATAGCATACTGTATGTTCTCCTGAGTTATTGAATAAGGTACTACATAAATGCAGGCTTTTCACTCGATACAAATATTTTTTTTGCTTAAGCTTGTCAAATTTACGGCGGAGAATATTTTAACGGGTGGCTTAGACTGGTCTCCGTTTGTGCACTACTTGCATGGAAGTTGCCTTAAAAATCCACTGGAAATTATTCACCTGATGAACCGAGCCCCTTTTATGATGCCAGGAACGATGAATTCTTTGAAAATGTTTTAGCTTATCTTCTGGACCTGAGGGTTAACAGGGTTTTCCCGTCAGTCACTTTCACCGTGTATTAGGCATTAAAAGTCCCACGATGTTCTGGGGATGAGTTAAATTTAAGGGATAATTTACAGTCTTTATCCTTCTCTCGCTATGTTGGTTGGGACAATAAGGTACAGACCCACAGTGTGGGCATGTATAGTGACATAAATTTGCACACAAAATAAACACGACCAGCCTCACAAAACTAATCGTACCTATCTGTAAGTCTTACGTGTCCCCAGCGCGCCTCAATACAACGTTTATCTGGATAAACTTCAAAAATAGATAAAGATTAGGCATGTGCTAATTCTAAAGTTGCCTCAATTTTAGCGCAGAAGGTGCCTGAGGTCGGTTGTAGAGCACGTCGGGAAGCTTTGCAATACTTTGCATTTACATACAATACCCAGTGTTAGAAGTATTTACTTTATAATAGTATTAAATTGATACTTATAAATCAAGTCTCTTTATGGACTAGCTTATACAGTAAGTATATATATATATATATAATGCAGTGAATGAGAACGGTCCTTGCTGGAAAGCAGCGCGTGGGTTGAGGTGTCGGTGCTACCGTGTCCTGCAGAAAGGCCACCTAAGCCCAGGAGAGGCAGAGGCTGGGGAGGAAGCCCAGAGACAGACCCTTTCGTCTCCAGCAGACTCTGTGAGGGCATTTTCTTTGTGGTTTCTCTGCTGTTGGTGTGTATTTGCCGTCTCAGGTGAATTCGGGCTGCTGGTCACGCTCATGCTGAAGCTGCTGAGTCCCTCTCAAGGCATTGTCCAAGGTCTCTGAGCATCTCTCTGAGGGTTGAGAGTCCCATCACAGTTGCGGGGAACGCTCCTCGTGTAAATAATGTAAACTCTATTTTGGGCTATTCAACCAAAAATAAATAAATGAAACCCTTCGGAGGCGTACCGCTACCCCAAGTTTACCCAAACAGAAAACCCTGACGCAAAGCAGCGCTGAGAGTGGCTTTTCCCACGGCTGCCCATCACTGCCGTTCCGTGGTCCTGTCTCAGTTTACCCAGTAAACCTCGGGAAAAAATAAAAAAAAAAAATAATTGCAGCCCTCATTAGACTTTCTCAGTAGACCACAGTAAAAATTAATCGAGTGGCCCCATCCTAGATATGGGTACATCTCTGGCCCCAGCAGGGTGTCGCACCAAAGTGGCTGCACTCATTTCTAAACGGCTCGAGTTAAAGCCGTTGGAAAAGTGCGTATAGACCAGCCTGTAAAGCCCTTGGGGAATTTATTTTTTCCTTTGGCAAATAATTCATGAACAGTTATAACTCGTTGACAAATCATTGTGCAAACAATGAAAAGAGTTTTTCAGGATGGTCATGAGCACACATCTGGTACGAATGTTCCCAGAAACACTTCTCCAGGCTGGCATGCACAGCCCTTTTGTCCTTGGGAGATTCCCGAGCGAATGAAAATGCTCACCTGAATATTTGTGAACATGCAGGGACATCAGCAGATCTTCCTTGGGGGGAGCGCGGGGCAGGGGGAGGAATAAATCACAATATTCTCTCTTTTTTTTGGCTTTATTCGCCCAGCTCTGCTGTCATCCAGGAAGCTTTAAGAACCTAATTAATTATGAGCTAATTAACTAAGCTTTGCAAAGTCATTGTGAGATCGCTAGCATTAGTATAAATATTTCACAGTGAGTAAACTGAGGCATGTGTGTAAATCAGGTACCAAAGCAAGCAGTGACAGCGGCCTCCTCTCCTTTCCGTTCCCCGGCCCTCCAAACCTTTTTGCTACACTTTTGCGCTCTTTCCAGGCTTCACGTCTTATCTCGTAAGGGTTAAAACCAGCTTGAAAAGCCTATATGAAATCTGTGCAAATATGCGTTCTGCATAAATCTGGGCCACAAAATTAATATACTTGTATACATTTTCCCCATCTGCTGTATTGCTGACACATCCAGCTCGTGGCCCAGAACGTTTTTAGGGAAGAAAGGGCCGTCTCTGTGTTTAGTGCAATAGTTCAAGGGGAGTTAGAGACTTAGTGGTGCACTCGGGCTTCGCCACTCACCGTTGGGGTACTTGGGAACTTGTCTTCAAAAATGCCAAACCGCTGGGACTTGGTGGGGGAAGGAGGGGTGGTATTTTAATTTAAGTTTGGGTTTGGCTTTTTTTTTTTTATATATGAGGGATTAAATTGCATTTTTAGTGAAGAAATAAGTTTCCCTTTGTACTCTTTTATTCATGTCAGCTATTACAATATATATGCGTGCGTGGGTATGTGTATACATAACACTTATAAATTTTCCATTGAAAAAAAAAAAAAAAAAAGACACAGAAAACCCCTTCAGATAAGGCTATGTCAAACCTCCAAATAGCGTAGGAGTCACGTTAGGGACCGTGACCTGGGAGAGGCAGCTCTTTTCTAGTTTGTGACCGCAGACTCCCTGACCCTAGCGGAGTGCCTGCCATGTATTTTCCTCCAGCGGGAGGTAAGGGAGGTGTCCGCTTGAAGACGACATGCTGGAGAAATGATGTAGGAATGCTTGGTCCAGCAGCTTGGAGGTGTTTCCCGGGAGCTATACTGCGCGCTAGGAGACTGTGTGCGGGGTGCGCCCGCTGCCCTGCCGTCCCCTGGTGCGCCCGCCTCGCTCCAAATGCAACCAGAGGCTGTTTTCCAGGAGGCTGGCTACATACCCTTGGGAGGAATATTGGCCTTTTTTATTCTTTAATTCATTCACCACACCAGACTTTTTTTTTTTTGTTGTTTGGCATTGTTTGGCCTTTTTTGGCATTTTTTAATTTCCTGGAATTCCCTTTTCCCGATTAAAAAAAAAAAAAAAAAAAAAAAAAAGCAGTATATTTGGTTCTTTTTATGGCTTTTATTAACACTCCACTGGATGTTTGTGCCTAATTAGACCTTGGATATTGTGGCACGTCTGCCTTGTGAGTTTATGGACAAAAAGCTGAGGTCTAGCTGAGCCGGCTCCGAGTCATGACTTCAGAAGAATCGGTGTGGCAGCTTTAAGTCACCAAAGGACTCCTCTATGCATGGGGACTCTCCTGTGGCTTTAAGGTCATTTCTTACTTGTGGAGCCACGTAGTTCTACTGTGACTTTTGGGAACACCCAAAAGATCAGAAAATCAATCTATGCGTCCTATTTCTTGATCAGTTTGTCCACTGTGTGCTATGTAGTATGTTCCTTTTCATAAATAATAATGCATTTTATTCCTTATAGAACGCTGTTCATTATATACCACTCTCTCCTTTGTAAATACATTTACCGTACCGGTGATGCATTTGTGATGGCAAGAGCAGGGTTAGCTGTATCACACGCAGAAAACCGCGGCAAGCTTACCTGACTAAATCCTTTTTTGTTATTGCTGATTGTGGTGCAATAATTAGCCATAATTAGGGAACCATGTGCCAGCGTGGAGGTGGAAATGAGAGGCTGCATGAGAAAGACTAGGTACTGTTATGAAGAATAATTTATCGATGGAAATACAAAGAATATTTTGTATTCAAGTACTGTTGGGGCTGGAGTTCTGGAAGTATAGACAGAGGTGGATTTCAATAAATCAAAGTTAGATAACACAAATCAACTTTCTTTTTCAGAATAGAAATATTGCTTAGGCACATAGAAAGTCTCATTTTATGCAACAGGCTGATCTTAAGCTCTCTCATCAGTCAGCTAGAAACTGAATTAAAAAGAATGCATGGAAGCTGCATGTTTTCTGTGATTTTTTTTTTTTATTTTTTTTAAAGTATAAACAAATAACACCAGCATTATAATAGGATGGGTAGCGAGGTTGGATTGCGCTTCCTATTTTTAAGCCGTCCATTGAGCTTTCCTGTTCAGTACGTCAGAAAGTACCAAAATCACCCTGTGAAGTCCAGCATGCAATGGCACGACGGGGTGAGCTCCCGCGTTTCGGGTCCCCGTAGCCAGTCACAGTCATCTCTATTGGCACAGCAATAGTGGCTTCCACCAGAGGCCTCAATATTTGTCTTCTCCACGCAAAAGGCCCCCCCCCGCCACGTAGAGGCAGCGCGTCATACATTTATTTGTCTTCTTTGGGTTGTGCTGTGACTCACGCTGACTGCATGATGGTGCTTTTGCAGGCAGCAGGAGAATTATCACTTGGCGTAGTAACGCCCATGTCCGGTGAAATGATAAAAGAATAAGATTCTTCACCTTACCCACGTGCCAGATAATAGATTTATTGCTATTGAATAAATCCCCCACTCTGCGATTTTTTTTTTAATAATTTTTTTTTTTTTTTTTTGGTTTGGAGCACAAAGACATATCTGAGGGAAAGAGAAAGACTGGCAAGCAAAGAGGAAAGTGAGACAAGGAAGACGAATGTAATGGGAATTGGGAGGATTAGGGAGAGATTTGTGCAAAGACAATCAAGAGATTTGGGTGCAAATAAGTGATTTGCCCACTTTTGCATTTTGAGACTTACATGAATCCTGGGTGCATTTTTTCAGGTCTCTTTGTTAAGCAACACAGGCAGGTCTGAAAGACCCTCTCTCACAGAGGACGGTGCCCAGCCCCATGAAGTCCAGGAGGTGATTTATGACCGCTCATCACCAGGTCTTCACAACGAATGACCATATCAAACTGCACTTCCAATAGGCGCCATCCTGGACAGGAGATAACTTCTAAGCACACACCAAAACATTTAGAGGGAAACCTCCCAGCCATATCGTCAGGCTCTAGGGAGCGGGGAGGTCCCACAGCTCGCTGTCGCTGCTGCTCTTCCCATTGATGCCAATTAGTCCATTTCTTGCCATCTAAGTAGGAGATCTCTGGGTCACCAGTCCCTTTGATGGACAGGGAGCCCGTGTACAGATACGCATGGGGTCCATGCTGCTCTTAAATCTCCACTGCAGATGTCCACAAGTTTGAAACCGGTGGATGCTATATTGCCGAAATAGTATTTTCTCTTTCTTTTTCTCCCTCTGCCATGCCTTAATCTATGTACAGTAAAAGGCAATAAACTGAAATGAGAAAAATCTAGCTAGAGCTCGCTTGCTGTTGTTATTCCACTTGTGCAGAAATCGGTGGAGGATGCTGTTTTCCACCTTTGCCTACTTTTTTTCCACAGCCTAGAGCAAGAGCAAGGTCAGCTCAGCTCTGCTCCATGTTCTCTTCTCTTTGGTTCAGTCGTATTTCCAGCTGTCCAACCTATATCCCCTTTAATATGCAAAAAAAAATAATGCGGGGAAACTATGACTGTTTTGAACAGCTTTAAGTTGCTTTTACCTGCTTTAAAAAGGGGAGCGTATGGAGAAGCTGCTTCACTGCCCCTAGGCATGGCTCTAGGTATGCCTCCATCGGGTTTTTGATCACTTGTCACATATTCATTGTGAGGATCAAGGAGGAAAAAGGCATTTATACACTCGCTTCATCCTTCCTCGTGTCCCTTTTGTGCGTCCCTTCCTCACACACTGCTTACAGGGGCGATGCCACAGAAATAGAGGCGCAGCGTAACTGGGATTGCACTTCATGCTTTGTTCCAAGGAGAAGAACAGAACGAGCATTTCCAACAAGGACACAATACATCTTTTACTCTGCTCTCATTTATAGCGTGCGCGGCGCAAAAGCAGGTTAGATGATAGATAAGCATCCAGCGATGCGACTTTATTCTTTTTCTGTTTGTCCTTTACACTTGCAGGTTGTAATCGGGAAAGGGTGAGGAGGATACTCCAAAAATAGAGGGAGAAAACCAGGTGCACAAGTTCATGTGCCATCTCAAAGAGGGAGGGAGCTTTAAAATTGCAGCCAACTGGGAAATTTAGGTGCACAAACTTAAAACTAATAGTAAACTAGCCACATACAATTTTTTGGCAAAGCCAAGACCCCCTCCATTTGTCCGGAGTCGTACAGTGTGTGAATGGCTTTGCACGGGAAATGATTCTGAACTTTGCAAATAGCTTTTATTATAGCTCCTCTGTGACACTGCTAGAAAACAGATTAGATCATAGCTCATTTCTCTTTTATTATTCTGACAGTGATTTCATTTGTTCAGAACTTCCATTTTGCCTTTAATATCTCATATGCGGTCACATTTGGGGAGCTTTAGGATGTGTTGGTTCTGCATTCAGTGCTCCATGTCTCTCACCTTAGCCAACTCATTACAGAGAAGCATCCTCCCTAAATAACAAATATTAACAAACATGTATGAACTTCAGATGATACAATTCCCAGTTCATTTCCTGGGCTATATCACTGCCAGGGGAGGATCAAATACGGAGCCTGCCTTATCCCTAAAATAAGGCATGCTTGTATGGGAAAAGTCCTTTGTTTTATACCTATAAGAGGAAAAATATATTAAACCCTGTCCATGCAAAGAATAAAGCCGAGAGTCCTCAGCTAGAACTGCAAAAATAAAAGCGTTTGATAGCCCAAAATGAGCCCTTCAGCCAACCATTCTCTTCTGCAATACATTACACGGCTGCCCTTTGAAGTCAACTGCATCAGAGCATTTGTACCGCACTGTTAACGGTCTCTCAAAATGAACGTGGCTGGCCCCAACTGAGTCCATTTGAAGATGTGTTTGGTTTTTTCCAGCAACACAAAGTCACTGTCCCATGGTTCTTTTCCTCCCACCTACATGACGCTGCCAGAAAGGCCTGACCCAGGATTTGGTCCTTCCCACTGGTCTCCAAACATGACAGTGACCCTTTTGTACCGCCGGTCACCGGGATCGCCTGGAACAGACTTCAGCCTGCTCTAAAGTTATGTTGGGCAACCCTCCAGCAGAAAGCTGTTCATTAGAAAAGCCTAAAGGTCATCTTTGCACATATAATATCCTTCTACCTTGTCTATGGACAGTAATTAATGATTTAAGCCTAAAAATCCCAGCTAAAATGAACGCAGTATAAATAAATACCAATAGCCTACAACAAAAACAACCAAAAAAAAATTGTGCAGGTCTAGCTAGGAGCATTACAGTCAACTAATTTTTGGAAGAAGTATCAAAATAAAAAAGCTCTATAATTTTATTTTATACATGTTCAACTGCGATATTATGACACTTTTTTTTTTTCTGTGTTACGTCTGCATCCTTTACCTACAAAAGCCAGCTGAGGGTTTGGATTTCTTATTTTTCTTTTTTTGTTTGGATCACAGAAAGATTTATTTCTGTGACTGCAGATATTTTAAAATATATTTTAAATGTTTTCTATTATTCTCTCCTTCTGCTCTCCACACATGTTAAAATCCGTTCGTAGCAAGGGTCTGCAAAAGAAGCTGGAAGGGGCTTATGTCCTTTTTCTGGGGCTTGTTTTCTTTGTGAGCCTGCAAGTACATTGCGTTTGTGTGTGTGTGTGTGTTTGTGTGTGTGTGAACGTGCACAGGCTTAGTCCTCAGGTGGAACTGTGGTTCCTGTGCTTTCGTTCTCGAAGCTGTTATTCTGGAAGGGAATGGAGGCAGCTGTGTTTACAGCTCAAGTCTTGGCATACATTTACCAGAATCTATTATTCATATCGTTCAGTATCAGGGAGAGATCTCAGGCCACCTGTCTATCTGACAAATTCACCCTTTTGTGAGCTTTCTGTTCATAGCAAATTATGTTCACATTGATGAATTGAGTTTTTATGAGCATTGCTAACTAACATTCTCACAGAAGGCCAGGGGCAATAGACTGCAAGTGTTTCTGGTCCACAAGTAAATGTTAAAAAGAAAAAACAGCCAGTATTTAAAGACGATTTGCCATGGAGGGACAGTTAAAATATTTGGCAAAGTCTTGATATTTATGAATTCAAGAATGTCCGTAAATTATTACAAATAGTAAGCTTATAACAAATGAAAAATAATAATAATTCTGTACTGCCCCCTGTGATTGTGGAGGGCTCTTTAGTATTCTGTGTATTAACAGGTAGCCTGTGATCAAAGCTTTCAACCATTTCTTACTGGGGCTTAACACAAGGTAGGAACCATTTCGTTTTGCAAAGGGAATCTTCCCTTGAAAATCGTGCCGTAAAATCAGTGGGACAAAGCTAAGTAAACACAAAACGATGATTTACCTGGTCTTTTCAGCATGGCGCTGCTTCACGTCCAACACGAGCCACCAGCCATGGGAGCAGCTGTGCCCTATAGATCGAAAGATTTGCAGCTATAGATCAAAATTATTTCCATAATGAGAGATTTTTTTGTCAAGATGTGCTGGGACAACATTCCCTGTGTGCACCCAAGTTCCTCTTGCCCCTTCCCCAACCCTTTGGCAGTGGAAGACAATGTCAGGGATGGAGTGTGACCCACCACTGAGAGCAAAAGCTAGTGAGATAGATTGCACACCTGTGGATACAATCTCTAAATACATAAATAAATTCTCAGTTACACCAGGTAAATAAATTTACGAAAATACGATGCATCTAGTGTCATTTACTATGCCTTAGAGCACCTGAGACCTCCATGACGTGTCCCAGAAGCTCCTCCCGTCTTGGCGCGGTTGGAGGATAGCTGGGATACAACAGGGTAACTCTCCGATGTGATTAGCTGCCAGCATCTAAGTGACTGAATCCCACCACAACGACCATAAGGATGCTCTTAGGAGCCCACAAAAAGGGGAGGGCAACACATGACATTTCAGGGAGAGACCTGATGCTAATAGCTGCATCATGAGATTAAATTTCCAAAGGGGAAAAATAAAACTAAAAGGAAAAAAAAAAAAAGGCTTTTCAAAGGGAAAAAAACACTTTCAAGGGAAAAACGATGCTTAAGGGTCTGTCCTTAGGAGACAGAGGAGAAAACCAGGTCAGACCGACGAAGTCACCTGGCCGCCAGCGCTGGACCACCTTCACCCCATCCCGCCGGGATGCGGCGCAGCATCCCTTCCCACCCGCGGCGGTGCTGCCTCTCGCCCGCGCCGCTCCTCTAGCTGAAAGCGTGGCAGCCCTGCCTGTTGTTTTGATAGGTGCGAATGGAGCGGCTGCCCCTCGCGAGCTATATCTGCCGTTTCCAAATCTGTACCGCCGGGGAAACAGGTTGCGCAACGTGGCCTGCTGATCTGCGCCTGCCTGGCCAGTAGCTTGGA